>NW_026062837.1:2500-7500 GCF_023897955.1 Schistocerca gregaria | reverse complement strand
TTTGCAACCATACTTCCCCCGGAACCCAAAAGCTTTGGTTTCCCGGAGGCTGCCCCGCCGAGTCATCGGAGGAACTGCGGCGGATCGCTGGCTGGCATCGTTTATGGTTAGAACTAGGGCGGTATCTGATCGCCTTCGAACCTCTAACTTTCGTTCTTGATTAATGAAAACATACTTGGCAAATGCTTTCGCTTCTGTTCGTCTTGCGACGATCCAAGAATTTCACCTCTAACGTCGCAATACGAATGCCCCCGCCTGTCCCTATTAATCATTACCTCGGGTTCCGAAAACCAACAAAATAGAACCGAGGTCCTATTCCATTATTCCATGCACACAGTATTCAGGCGGGCTTGCCTGCTTTAAGCACTCTAATTTGTTCAAAGTAAACGTGCCGGCCCACCGAGACACTCAACTAAGAGCACCCTGGTAGGATTTCAACGGGGGGTCCGCCTCGGGACGCGCAAGCACGCCTTCGGGCTCGCCCCACCGGCAGGACGTCCCACGATACATGCCAGTTAAACACCGACGGGCGGTGAACCAACAGCGTGGGACACAAATCCAACTACGAGCTTTTTAACCGCAACAACTTAATATACGCTATTGGAGCTGGAATTACCGCGGCTGCTGGCACCAGACTTGCCCTCCAATAGATACTCGTTAAAGGATTTAAAGTGTACTCATTCCGATTACGGGGCCTCGGATGAGTCCCGTATCGTTATTTTTCGTCACTACCTCCCCGTGCCGGGAGTGGGTAATTTGCGCGCCTGCTGCCTTCCTTGGATGTGGTAGCCGTTTCTCAGGCTCCCTCTCCGGAATCGAACCCTGATTCCCCGTTACCCGTTACAACCATGGTAGGCGCAGAACCTACCATCGACAGTTGATAAGGCAGACATTTGAAAGATGCGTCGCCGGTACGAGGACCGTGCGATCAGCCCAAAGTTATTCAGAGTCACCAAGGCAAACGGACCAGGACGAGCCAATCCGATTGGTTTTGATCTAATAAAAGCGTCCCTTCCATCTCTGGTCGGGACTCTGTTTGCATGTATTAGCTCTAGAATTACCACAGTTATCCAAGTAACGTGGGTACGATCTAAGGAACCATAACTGATTTAATGAGCCATTCGCGGTTTCACCTTAATGCGGCTTGTACTGAGACATGCATGGCTTAATCTTGAGACAAGCATATGACTACTGGCAGGATCAACCAGGGAGCTGCGTCAACGAGAGCTGAGCAGCCGGCCGCCCGGGAGTGTGTCCCGAGGGCCCGCGCGAACACGCAAGCGTCCGCTCAATTATTCTGCAAACAGGAGGAGGCTGAGCTCCCCTGCACGATACACCTCGAAACCCTCTCAGGTCCCGGCGGCGCGCAGCGCCGTCCTAAGTACTTGGTCGGGTTCGAGAGAGGCGCAATCGCCCGGAGATGGGCGAGTAGACGCTTTCAGTGCGAACACCCGTGCTCCCAACTGAGCTTGGCGCTGCCGACAGAGGCCCGGGAGCGTGCTGTCGTGGCATTGCCGGCGGGAAACAACACGCGCCACCTACGGTGACCGGCAGCTCCAACGCCAGCGCCACAGAAGGGCAAAGCCCCACTTGGGTGCAGAAGCGAACTCTCCCAGCACAGCGCACGCGCCAACACGTCCGCAGAGCTGCGATACAAACCACCTGCGAGAACCGCTGGGGGGCGACCGAGCAGCAGACGGCGTCGCGACGCCGAGTGCCGGGCGGCGGCGCATCCTCAACGCACACAGTCCGCAATCGGACCAGCACACTGCAGATGTCCACCGCGCTTCGCACCGGGCTCGGCAGAACCCACTTTGGCCGCCTGGCGCCGCGCGCAGGGTGCGCCGGCGCATAGCTGGGACGCCAGCCGGGCCCGTCGGCCGGCGCTCCTGCCACTGGGCGCCCCCCACCAGCCGGCTGTAGTGCGTGCGCTCACGCAGCGCGCGGCCAGCACGCCGGGCGGCCCCCCCTCACCGGCCGGGGGACTGTCCCGCCAAGCCACAGCCTCGTATCGCTTCATACCCACATGGCCAACTCAGGTTCGGGGGCATGGCGGGTACCGCCGAAACAACCGGTTCATAGATGTACCGATCGTCGCTATCACCGATGCACCTGCAGCGCGAACAACCGCTCAACAACTGATTTCCAGTTCATTTGCGGATCTTTGGCAGCAAACGTATACGTCAATCTACATTTGCGAAATCTACGATTCTGGCATGCCTGCATGTTATGTGTCACGACACGCTACATCAGCCCACATACACACTGCGGCATGTACACGAGAGAACACGTGGAAGATGGTCCGCGCACGTGTGCAATGTCCCTTGCGCGGTCGACTGTCAACCGGCCTCTGTAGCATGTCGCAGATGTGGAACGCGGTCCCACCGTGCTATCATGTTGTGTGGGGGCAATACGATTAAATAGGAAAACCCTCGTCGCTACATCAACAGACGGCTCACGCTGATTCCCGGCAGAGGGAGGAGGGGGGGGGGGGGGGGGGCCAACATGCAATACTTTCGTCCGTACCTACCTACCACATGTCTGTACGGCGTACAACAGTGCAATCTCGCTGTAATGGGGAGACGAGACAAGTAGCATCGTGCACAACATATGGCCCTTATGATTCGCCATTGTAGGGCGCAGCCGGTGTACGGTCAAGCATGTGCCACATTATGTCACTCAGTACGTAACGACGGATGATCAGTGTGGGTTACGCGTACATCAGCGGACAGTCCACACAGGCCGTACCACAACGTACACTGACTGCATCGACAACCGAATGCAACTGAACAGCTGCAAGGCTCATTTCACAAACAAACGCCTGACCGACCAGCTTGGAAGGGCAGGAGGGGGAGGGCGATATTCGTTCTGTAGCGGTACACCCTTCCAGTGGTTAGCGGGGACTGTGTAGAAAGTACGCAACACTCGAAAGACCTTTATGTGAGGGTACGCACCATGGCATCAAGAAATACACATGACACCAGAGGATCCAAGCAGTGAACTATGTTCAGAGGGTTGCTGTTAGGCCAAAGCTACATTCCTGTGACGTTACATGTGACAGTTAAGGTGCAGTGTAAGTTAGGTTAAGGTGCAGCGTAAGTTAGGTTAAGGTGCAGCGTAAGTTAGGTTAAGGTGCAGCGTAAGTTAGGTTAAGGTGCAGCGTAAGTTAGGTTAAGGTGCAGCGTAAGTTAGGTTAAGGTGCAGCGTAAGTTAGGTTAAGGTGCAGCGTAACTTGGGTTAAGGTGCAGCGTAACTTGGGTTAAGGTGCAGCGTAACTTGGGTTAAGGTGCAGCGTAACTTGGGTTAAGGGTGCAGCGTAACTTGGGTTAAGGTGCAGCGTAACTTGGGTTAAGGTGCAGCGTAAACTTGGGTTAAGGTGCAGCGTAACTTGGGATAAGGTGCAGCGTAACTTGGGTTAAGGTGCAGCGTAACTTGGGTTAAGGTGCAGCGTAACTTGGGTTAAGGTGCAGCGTAACTTGGGTTAAGGTGCAGCGTAACTTGGGTTAAGGTGCAGCGTAACTTGGGTTAAGGTGCAGCGTAACTTGGGTTAAGGTGCAGCGTAACTTGGGTTAAGGTGCAGCGTAACTTGGGTTAAGGTGCAGCGTAACTTGGGTTAAGGTGCAGCGTAACTTGGGTTAAGGTGCAGCGTAACTTGGGTTAAGGTGCAGCGTAACTTGGGTTAAGGTGCAGCGTAACTTGGGTTAAGGTGCAGCGTAACTTGGGGTTAAGGTGCAGCGTAACTTGGGTTAAGGTGCAGCGTAAGTGGGGTTAAGGTGCAGCGTACTTAGGTTAAGGTGCCAACGTGGGTTAGGTTAAGGGGCCAACGTGGGTTAGGTTAAGGGCCAACGTGGGTTAGGTTAAGGGGCCAACGTGGGTTAGGTTAAGGGCCAACGTGGGTTAGGTTAAGGGCCAACGTGGGTTAGGTTAAGGGCCAACGTGGGTTAGGTTAAGGGCCAACGTGGGTTAGGTTAAGGGCCAACGTGGGTTAGGTTAAGGGCCAACGTGGGTTAGGTTAAGGGCCAACGTGGGTTAGGTTAAGGGCCAACGTGGGTTAGGTTAAGGGCCAACGTGGGTTAGGTTAAGGGGCCAACGTGGGTTAGGTTAAGGGCCAACGTGGGTTAGGTTAAGGGCCAACGTGGGTTAGGTTAAGGGCCAACGTGGGTTAGGTTAAGGGCCAACGTGGGTTAGGTTAAGGGCCACGTGGGTTAGGTTAAGGGCAACGTGGGTTAGGTTAAGGGCCAACGTGGGTTAGGTTGCCAGAGATGTGTCAAATCAGGATGTACGTTTGGCTGGTGTCAGGTGGTGGGTTGGTTCGATGCCTTTATAAGGAGTGTGGCCAAAGGGTATTTTATTACTTGTACCTTTGTGTTGTGGCGTGGCGTTGCGTCCTGTGTTGATACTGGGTGGACCACTGTGGGTGTTGCTGGCTGATTTGAGCTGCGTTGTTTGCGGGTGGTGTGAGACATTCTGTCTTATTAGTGGACGTGACGTTCCTCTTGTCGTTCTTTGGATAGTGTCCTGTGGCAGCGAGGATAAAATGGATGTTGTTGAACGATAGTGCTTTGGTGCTTTCGCTTTGTTACACACAGAGTGGACTGTGAGATAGGGTGACTGGGTCGAGTGCGGTTCACACTGTCCCTCCCCAGTTTACAGTATGTATCATCTATGTATGTGGTCCTGCATCATTTACTAAGCAGGGACGTCAGACGACTGAAATATTAGTTATGTACTGATGTAAAGCAGAATGCTTACCTTCCACCAGTGGGCGAGTATCGACTCTGCCCCAGCGTTGCCACCGCAGGAAGCGGTGTCGGAAACACTACCCGCACACCGTCACCACTGTGCGGGGGGGACGGACCCTCTATATCCTCAGCGGCGCACTCTTTGCCACCGGGCGTCACGTCTCGCGGCCCGCCGTCCAGAGCATGTATTGGGACAGCGGACTTTGGCTTTTGGGAGATAACTCTTCATGAAGTGGAAGATATAGGGGTGGACTGCAA
>NW_026062836.1:0-32691 GCF_023897955.1 Schistocerca gregaria | reverse complement strand
TGTTGGCGGGCGAGGCGAGAGGAGGAGGACGGCCCGCGGCCGTGGCCCGACGGCTGCGGGCCGATCGGGAAAACGGCGGAAGGCGATGGGGCGGCGGAGGTGCGTTTGTGCACGGCCGTCATCGCCGCACGACTCGGCTCGTGTGGCTGTGGCGCCGGCCGCGGTGGCCGGGCTGCCGCGGCGACGGTGTGGGAGTTTTGACGAAGGTTTGGCCATTGTGGCGGGTCGTCGGCTGGGGCTGTGGGGGCGGCATTTGGGCGGGGGCGGCGATTCTCGGCGGGCCGACCCAGGCTGTGGCGCGCGGTGGCTGCAGTTTGGCCGTGGTTTGCGGCGCCGCCGCGGCGACTGGTTGGCGACCGTGGTGTCGGTGTGTGTAGCCCCATCCTCGGTGGTTTGAATGGCGCGGGTGGTTGCGGCGCAGGTTGGGGGCTGCTCCGCGCAGGCTGTCGGACGTTGGGCGGTAGCAAGCGCGGGAGGCGCGGCGCGGCGGCGCGGCGGCGCGCCGAGTGGCGGCCGCTCTCTCGGCCGTCCGCGCCCGCCCGCGACACTGGCTGGGCCAGGCGCGTGCGCGGCTATTCTCTGCTGCGCGCCCCTCGCTGTTGTGCGTCGTCGAAGGAGAGAAGGAAGCGAAAGCAAGGGGAAAAAAGAAAAGAGAACAGGCAAAAGATGGCAGACCAGGCGGCTACGAACGAGACTGCCGCGGCACCCGCCGCCACCGGCACTACGAAGAAGGCCAAGTCTGCGTCGTCTGCGAAGAAGCCGCGCGCCAAGCCTGCGCACCCGCGCACCTCTGAGATGGTGACGGCCGCCATCAAGAGTCTGAAGGAGCGCGGCGGGTCGTCGCTGCAGGCGATCAAGAAGTACATTGCCGCGCACTACAAGCTGGACGCGGAGAAGCTGGCGCCCTTTATCAAGAAGTACCTCAAGTCGGCCGTCGTGGCTGGCGAGCTGGTGCAGACGAAGGGGAAGGGCGCGTCGGGCTCTTTCAAGCTTGCCGGCGCCGGCGGCGGGGCGGCCGAGGGCGGCAAGGCTCGTGGTGGCGGCGGTGGTGCGAAGAAGAAGCGCGCCGCTCCGGCCAGCAAGGAGAAGAAGGGGGCCCGTGCGGCCGGCGCAAAGAAGGCTGGCGGCGTGAAGGCGGCGACCGGTCGGAAGGCGGGCGCCGCCAAGAAGGCGTCTGCGGCGTCGGCCGCTCCCGCGGGTGCGAAGAAGGCGGCTGCGGCCAAGCCGGCCAAGGCCAAGTCGCCGTCGAAGGCGAAGAAGGCCGCCAAGGTTCCGACGAAGAAGCCGAAGGCGCCGCGCCCGAAGAAGGCGACGGCGACGCCGTCTAAGGCGAAGGCTTCGCCCAAGAAGAAGAAGTAAAAAGGGCAGGGAAGGGTTGGCGGTTGACACCGTCGCCTGGAGGCCGGCGCGCAACCAGAGGCTGTCGCGCGGTCCCGGACAAAAACAAAAACGGCCCTTCTCAGGGCCATCAAAGCACGTCGGGAAGGTGTTGATTGTCGTGTCGTGTCGTGGTCGGTCGGTTGCCTTGTTGTCTGTCTGTCTGTCTTGCTTGCTGGCGTTTGTTTGTTTCATGTGTGGATGGTGGTTGGATTGTGGGGTCGTTGGCGGGCGTGGGCGGCGGCGCCGCGGTTGGTGTTACACAAAGTGTATTTTACTTTTATTATTTTTTACCTATTTATTTTGCGCCGCGTTTGTTTGTTTGTTTGTCTTGGTGGTGGTTTTGGAATAGTCTTTTTTGCTTTGCTTTGCTTTCCGGGCGTCACGTTTTGTGCCGTGGCCTGTGTGGGTGGCGCTATTGACGCTTGCGACTTGGTTCGGCCGGTGCGGTGCTTTTTTCTTTTTTTTGGAAACGGCGGCGCCGGGCCGGGCCGGGGGTGGGACGACTGGACTGGAGAGTGAGTGGGGAACTAGTCGTTGCGACCGACAAAGTTTTGCTCGCGACGGAGAGACGTTAGTGGCCCTGAAAAGGGCCGTTTTGTTTGTTTGGCGGTGTGCGGGTTTAGGCGCGCTCGCCGCGGATGCGGCGCGCGAGCTGGATGTCCTTGGGCATGATGGTGACTCGCTTGGCGTGGATTGCGCACAGGTTGGTGTCTTCGAAGAGGCCGACGAGGTAGGCCTCGCTGGCCTCCTGCAGGGCCATGACTGCGGAGCTCTGGAAGCGCAGGTCGGTCTTGAAGTCCTGGGCGATCTCGCGCACTAGGCGCTGGAATGGCAGCTTGCGGATGAGCAGCTCTGTGCTCTTCTGGTAGCGCCTGATTTCTCGCAGGGCGACGGTGCCCGGCCTGTAGCGGTGGGGCTTCTTGACGCCGCCGGTGGCGGGCGCGCTCTTCCTCGCCGCCTTGGTGGCGAGCTGTTTGCGCGGCGCCTTTCCGCCGGTGGACTTGCGGGCCGTTTGCTTTGTCCGGGCCATGGCTACTGCGGATGCGGATGCGGCGTGGAGGATATGCGTGCGCGACGGCGTCCGGTGCTGCCTTGACAACGGGCCCGCGCGCCCCGGGTGCTGCGCTTATATGCCCTCGGTGCGCGGTGGTGGGGGGAGGGGAGGGCGGGCCGCGGGGCCCCAGAGTCTATATAGGGGGGCGGCGCGCGCGCTGGGCGCCACAACCGTAGCCGACTCGCTAGCGCCGGGTGAGGAGCTTGCCTTGCTTTCTGTTTTTTATATTATTGTGGTTGAGACGCTTGAAGAAGAAGAATGACAGGCCGCGGCAAGGGAGGAAAGGGGCTCGGCAAGGGTGGCGCCAAGCGGCACCGCAAGGTGTTGCGCGACAACATCCAGGGCATCACGAAGCCCGCGATCCGCCGCCTGGCGCGCAGGGGCGGCGTGAAGCGCATCTCTGGTCTGATCTACGAGGAGACGCGCGGAGTGCTGAAGGTGTTCCTGGAGAACGTGATCCGCGACGCGGTGACGTACACTGAGCACGCCAAGCGCAAGACTGTGACGGCCATGGACGTGGTGTACGCCCTGAAGAGGCAGGGGCGCACCCTGTACGGTTTCGGCGGTTAGGCGGTGTGAGACCGAAGGAAGGAAAGAGAGATAGATTGAAAAACGGCCCTTTTCAGGGCCACCACAGTGTTCGGAAGTTGAAAAGTGCGAAAGAGTCTGTGTTGCTGGTTTTTCTTTTCCTTTTTAGTCTACTTGGCCTTTTAGTTTTGTTTGGAGTTTTTTTTGACGTGGTGTGCGGTGCGGTTGGGAGGGAAGGAAGCGTGCCCTTGCGTTGTGTGAGCTCCTTCCTTCCTTCCTTCCTTCCCCTCCCTCTTTGCTTGTATGCTTCTTGTCGGTGGATGGGCTGTGTGTTGCGGCGCGGCTGAGCGCCGAGGGGTTATTTTTGAGGTGTGTTGTTGTGCGCCACGTGTGCTGGTTAATGGTCGCGAGACTGTGCGTGCGTGGAGTTGAGTGGAGGAGGTGGCCAAGTACGTGTGTACAAGATGGCGGCGCCTGTGTGTGTAAGAAGGAAAAAAAAACCGTACACAGAGAGAGAGAGAGAGAGAGAGAGAGAGAGAGAGAGAGAGAGAAAAGTGGTGCGACGAACGACTGGAATTCTGCTTTGGACGTAGGTTTGTGTGGTGGCCCTGAAAAGGGCCGATTGTGTTTTGTTTTTTGAGCCGAGGCGGCAAATGGCGCGCTGCGTGCCAAGGGAGCACGCGGCGGTTGCCGATTGCGCTGTCTCTCTTTTAGGCCTTCTTCTCGGTCTTCTTTGGCAGCAGGACGGCCTGGATGTTGGGCAGGACACCTCCCTGTGCGATGGTGACGCCCGACAAGAGCTTGTTGAGCTCCTCGTCGTTGCGTATGGCGAGCTGCAGGTGGCGCGGGATGATGCGCGTCTTCTTGTTGTCGCGGGCCGCGTTTCCGGCCAGCTCGAGCACCTCAGCCGCGAGGTACTCCATGACGGCGGCGAGGTAGACGGGCGCCCCGGCGCCGACGCGCTCGGCGTAGTTTCCCTTGCGCAGGAGGCGGTGGATTCTGCCGACCGGGAACTGGAGCCCAGCCCTGCTTGAGCGGGACTTTGACTTGCCCTTGACTTTGCCTCCCTTTCCGCGTCCGGACATGGCGATGGGCTAGTTTGGAAAGAAGCGAGAAAGAAAAAGCACAACGCCCCAAACGGTGCGAGCCGCAGCGAGTCGAGCAGCGGAGTGCGTGCCGGCGCCGGCGGGGTGGGGGTCCTTTATGGGCTCGGGTGCGGCGGCCGGTTGCGCGCGCGCCCCATTGGTCGGCGGCCGCAGCAGGGCGAGCTGGTAAAGGTGCGGCGGCGGCGTGCGGCGGGTGCCACTGTGTGGGGAGACGCTGACTGGAGCGGAGCGCCTGACTGACTGACTGACTGCGCGTGCCTGCCTGCCTGCCTGCCTGCCTGCCTGCCTGCCTGTTTGTTCGTGATGCCGCCCAAGACTAGCGGGAAAGCCGCCAAGAAGGCTGGCAAGGCGCAGAAGAACATTTCGAAGGGCGACAAGAAGAAGAAGCGCAAGAGGAAGGAGAGCTATGCCATCTACATCTACAAGGTGCTGAAGCAGGTGCACCCTGACACGGGCATCTCTTCGAAGGCGATGAGCATCATGAACAGCTTCGTGAACGACATTTTCGAGCGCATTGCGGCCGAGGCTTCTCGCCTGGCGCACTACAACAAGCGCTCGACCATCACGTCCCGCGAGATCCAGACCGCTGTGCGGCTCTTGCTGCCTGGCGAGCTGGCCAAGCACGCGGTGAGCGAGGGCACGAAGGCGGTGACCAAGTACACGAGCTCCAAGTAAGGAGGTGGCTCTTGGAAATAGGAGGCTCGTCCGCGGCGCGGCGAAGAAAAGAAAAAACGGCCCTTTTCAGGGCCACCAAAATGCCTTTGCGGGAAGGGCGGAATTGTTGTTGTTGTTGTTGTTGTTGTTGTGAGCGGGTGGACGGGCGGCACAGCTGTAGCTGTAGCTTGTGGTGTGGTGTGGTGCGGCGCCGGCGCCTTTGGTTTTGGTGTGACGTTGGGATACGCACTTTAGGCCACAGCCGGGTCGTGGGCGTGGGTGTTTCGAGACGTGTTGGTGTTAGGGGGGCGGATCGCTGGAGTTGGCTTGTTTGATATATATATTTTTTTTTTTTTTTTTGTCCCCTTTGTATGGTATGGCCGGAGGTGTGGAACGGAAAGCAAACCGCGATTGTCGGATGTCACACCGTTGGTGGCGAGGGTGAGAAACACGTTGCCGCCTACAGCTGCTTCTACGCCGAGCGGGTGGGTTAAGTTAGTAGTTGGTTGGTTGGGCGACGTAAAAGTGGAGCGTGGAGGTGTGTGTGAACGTGAGGAGACACGCATTGCATTGTATTTGTACGCGCGAGGTGAGTTAGGAGACCACGCGCCACGACGTACGGTGCCCTCTTTCGACCTGACGTCTGACGTCTGGAGGCGGTGTCGTCATTCTGGATGTACGTGTATTTTCCGCTCAGTTGAGTGAGGTGACGCGAGACGACGGCGTCGGTGGTGTTTTTGTTTTGTTGTTGGCGCCCCGGGGATGAAGAGGGGCACCCGACGGTAACGAGAGGTTGCACTTTGTGATCGGTCGAATGTCCGGGGAGCGAGGAATAGGGTGGGGGGTTGAAAAGAAACGCCAGTGTAGGGCAACGGGACGGTGAACGTTCCCGTGGTGTCGGAGGTGTGCAGTGGGGGGGAGGAAAAAAAAAAAGCGCGTAACGGCGCGGCTGCCGTGGTGGAAACGTTCTCTCCAACTGTGGTGGTGTCCCCTGTGTGTTTTGTTGTTCTCTATATCGTGTGTCCCCTCGCACAAGACGCTCTCTGGGCGGGTTTGATTCATTCATTTTTGCATAGTCACGTAGCGTAGAATGGAATGCGCAAGAGTTGAGTGAGACTGGCGACGGTATATGGTCTGAGCAGCGTCAGCTGCACTGCACTCCCCGGAAAAGAATCTTGGATGCCGTGCTAACTGAAATTTGGTGGACGGGGTTCTCAAGGCTGTTTTGCTATTTTCTTGTTTGTTTGTCTCTAGTTAAGATGGTGAAATGACGTCGAAGAAGCAGTATTGCAAATACTGTTATGGAAATGCCCTAGTTTGATGAAAGGAAATGTGTGTTGAATATACAGGATGGTAAAGACCAAGTGCGTTGAAAGAAACGTTGTGAAGGAACGAACGTTCCCTGAATTGGTTTCTTTTTGTTCCCGAGTTGTGTACAATGGACGACGGTTGTGCCATATCGCAGCATTGCATCATCCCCAGGTTTGATTTCAATTGAGCGATAAAAAAAGGAAAAAGAGAAGAACAAGAACACTATCGAAATGGTCTATGGTGTGTGACCCACAATTGTTGTCTTTAAATCACTTACCCAACCATGTCGTAAAAATATTTTTTTTTTTTTTTTTTTTTTTTTTTTTTTTTTTTACAGTGGCTGCCGAATGACCTAGATGTAACAGAGAGAGAGAGAAACACATGGCGTGTCAGATGTTTGTTTTCTTTTCCCCCCCCCCCCCCCCCTCTCGTCAAGTGGCAAATGCGAACACCGTCAGCTGTAATTGACGATCGACACTAGTATGGCGCGAAAAGGGGGTGCGACCTGTGCAGTTGTGGGTGAAACTTTGGGTGATGGGCTGTCATGCGGCATCGCGTGCGTTCATTACCCCTCGGCGGCGGCGGCGGCGGCGGCGGCGGCGCCGCAGCTCCGTCCAGCTCGCGCTCTCGGAAACAACCCTCTCGTAATGCCGCGTCTCCTCCGTCACTGCAATTTTCAAAGGGAAACCTGTGTGGCCGGTGGGGGTGTGTCAACCGTTGGCCCTCAAGCTCCGCCGACAAAAAGTGTTGAGTGTATCCAGTGTGAGAGAGGTTGACGCTTTTCGTGGTGTGTGTGTGTGTGTGTGTGTGTGTGTGTGTGGCAATGTTTTGAAAAGTTTGCAACGTACGTTAAGAAGTGTTGACGCTGAAACTTGCGGGCTGTGTGGCCCTGGTGGTTGGCTGGCTGGAGACGCGGGCGTGTCCAGTCGGTCGGTTGTTGTGGCTGAAAGGTACGTATACGGTTCCGCCGTCCCGTCGGAACTGCGTCTGTCTGGAAGGTATGACGTGACGTGCAGTTTTTATTAGGTCAGCCCTTGTTGTGTATTGTTCCATTTGTTGCTCACTCGTCACCCGTATTTGGTGTGGCGATGTATGTGGACGTACTGCTGGATCAGTGTCAGGGTTTCCGTGGGAGGTGTTGGTTGGGTTGGATTTGCCTGACACGGCTGAGTCCGCAATTGGCCTGCCGTTCGTTGATGCGATATGTGGGTTCTGAGGAAGAATGTGTACGAGATAGTTGCCCCTGCCCTGCCCTTTCTTTCGCGTTCGTGTGTGCCCCCCTTGTTGTGTAGTGTGGGTTGAACATGGTTCTTTACCGAGTGGGGGGGAATGGGATGGACGGATCCGTTGCTGTTGCTGTCACCGTCAAGACAACGCACGCACGCACGCACGCACCCCTGTCCTACGAGAAGGTGTGTCAACCGGGGTTTCGGTAGTCGTGTGTGTAGGGGACGGGGAGAAGCAAAGTGGAGAGTGCGGCACGGGCAGAGAGTGGAATTGGGGCGCGTTGATGTTGGGAAACATGCCCCAAGGGTTGCGGGATGATGTGGCGGTGAGAGCGGGGGGCGGGGGAGAAAAGAAAAGCGAAAAAGAACTAAGGAAGAGGAGGAGGCGTGCGTGTGCGCAGTGGCGGGGCCCCAAAGACCTGTCGTGTGGTGTCGGCCGAACGCGAGCGCGAACGCGAACGCGAACGCGTGTGCGGGGCAGCGTCGGCACGGAGAAGCGAGGAGGAGAGAGAGAGAGAGAGCTGGTCTGATGGGTATTTTTTACCCCCTGTACTCGAAGGACCGGATCTGTCCTTGATCCCTGCCTTCTGTCTGATTATGTTGGGTAACAAAATGATGGGATGATAGGGTCTCTTGGGTGTGTGTAGATGTTTGTTTGTTTGAGTGAGTGTTATGGTGTTTGTATTTTATTTTTGTTTATCATGGTATGTTGTAGTTTGTGGTGTTTTGTCGTGATGGGAAATGTCGTTCTTGGGTCGGGTGGATTTTGGTCCCAGATTTCTGATGAGTGGGTGGTTCGAATCCGTGGTTTGGTGGAAAAAAAACAAAAAAAAAAAAAAAAAAAAACTTTATGGATTTTTCTTTGGATGATTTCCGGGATTTTGATTGAGTATGTTATGGTTTGTGTATATGTCTCGGTTTGTCTGGTACCGGCCGGCATCAGCAGTAATTCTGAAGTATTTGTTCTGCACCCTTTTTTACTCTTGTTATGTTTGGTGTCTGCGGCCATTGACGAGATTTTTCAGAGCCGTAAGTGATGGCTGGTTCCTATGACGGTTTTGAAGATTTTCTTTTTGGCGCGCATATTTATTCTGTTTCCTTTGATGATTGGGTACAGTCTGAATATTGCTGCTGCAGCCTTGTTACAAACGTGTGTAACATGGTCTCTAAATGTCAACCTCTTGTCCAGCTTGATGCCTAGATACTTTATTGTGCCTGACCATGGAAGATTGTTATTTCTGAGGCGTATATGCAGGTTAGGAGGTATTCTTTTTGAATGTGAATCGTATTGTATTGCTTGGGTTTTCTCCGCGTTTATTGTTTTTTTGGTTAGCCCATTTCTGGATGGATTGTAGGTGTTGCTCTATTTTTGTGACTCTATATTGCAGGTTAGAACTGCTGCGGTAGACTGCAGTGTCGTCTGCAAATAGTGACAAGTGTCCTCCCAGCTGTTTGTTTGTGTATATTGAGTAGAGAATGGGCCCCAGCACTGAGCCTTGCGGGACTCCAGCCTCTATGGATCTAGTGTTACTTGCCGCTCCTGGTACATGGACATAGAATGCTCTGTTGCGGAGAAAAGAAGCAATAATGTGGATGGGGCAGTTGTACTGGTGGAGCTTGTAGATAAGGCGTTATCCGAATGCTTTTCCAATGTCAAGCAGGACTGCTCCAGTACTGTGTCTAATGTTTCTGGCCTGACATATGTGCTCGACTAGTCTGGTCACCTGGTGGGTGGTGCTGTGTTCTTCGCGGAATCGGAATTGTTGTGGGATGATTATGTTGTTATCCTTTAAGAATTGAATTTCTTCAGTTCAGTTTGAATGAGCTTTCCGAGAACCTTTCCAAGGAAGTTGGCCTATAGTTTTGCGGAAATAATAAGTCCTTGTTTGGCTTTGGTAATGTGATGACTCGGGCCTGTTTCCAAGTAGTTTAGTCTGAAGCAAGCATTATATATTGATGTTAGATAGATAATTGATAGTTGCTGGAGGTAGGTGATGTAGTAGTTGCGGTTTGATGGAATCTGGGCCTGATGCCTTCTTAGGATGTGTGTATGTTTGTGATGTGATAAGATACGGGGTTTCTGCGTTTATTGGATTGTGAAAGATGTTCTGATCGGGGCACTTAGGATGCGGTTTTACCCTTCTGAGTACCATTTCCTGGTGGTCATCAGTTTCGTCATCTACCGCTTCTGGTGCTTGGAATTGCCTTTCTAGTGAATCCGCCAGTGCTTCAGCTCGGTCTGTGGGGTCGTTCCTTCCCCATGTAGATGTAGATGTTTCGTGTCTAGTTTACGAGTTTTAAGAAATTTCCAGAATTTTTCCTGGTCCCTTCCTGCTTCTCGTAACGTTTCCTCCCACGCCTCGCTACGGTGGTTTTCGGAGCTCTCTTTTTGATCCTCCCGGCCAATTGCTCTGATTTTCGTCGGTCGGCTGGGTCCCTGTAGTTTTGCCATCTCTTTCTGGCGCGCGCGGGCTGCGGTTGGCGCCTTTGGTGGCAACGGCCGGGGCAAGCAGCGGTGTGTGGTGTGGTGCGGGGCGGGCAGGGGCAGTGGTGGTTGACGGATGGCCTGGGGGCCGAAAAACGGGCCGGCCGGCGGACGGATGTTGAGAGAGGCGGCGCGCACGCGTCTCGCGCGGACACAGGCGCCACAGCGTTGATGATTGGAAGGAGGTGCGGTGCGGGGATGGGCCCAGGAAAAAAGACGGTCGTGGCCCCTGTCTTGGGTGCGTGTCGACGTCAGCACCGTCGGTGTGGTGTGGTGTGGTGTGGTGTGGTGTGGTGTGGTGTGGTGTGGTGTGGTGTGGTGTGGGCAGGGAGGGGGGAAAAGCGGGCTGCGGGCTGCGGGCTGCGGGCTGCGGGCTGCGGAGGGAATGGTGGTGGGGAGTAGGCACACATGTGGGCGGGCGCAAAATCGGCCGGTGCCCGTAAACCGCGGCGGGATATTGGGTGGAAAAGAGGGAAATTGTAGAAAGGAAAACAAGCGGAGGGGGCGAATGTGGTGGGGTGGGGGGACGGGCGGGGGCGAGGCGACAGCTTGCTTTTTCTTTTTCATTTTATTTTATTTTGTTGTAGTGTTTTTGTTTTTTTTTGTTTTTTTGCGTGTGTGTGGCCTTGGAGAGGCTGGTCTTGTCTGGCTTACGCTTTGGGTGCGTGTGTTGGTACTTTTTCGTTTTTTCTTGTTCTGCAGAGCAGGGGCGGGGCGGTGGGAACGGCTGGCTGGCTGTGCCCAGAGGAGGAGGAGACGCTGGCGGCGGGCCCGGCTCCTGGGGCTGCTGTTGCATGCGCTGTGCAAAGAAAGGAAGAGTGGGTTTGTTTGGCTGGTGAAGTGCATTATTTAAGTGTGGGCTTGCCGGCCTGGCTCCGATGCGCAGGTAGATAGATGCCGGCGGCGACCGCAGGCAGGCGCGTTGTGTGTACAGAGGGACGAGCCATGTGTTTTGCAAGCAGGACGTGGCGTGCCGAGTGGAGAGGAGGCGGCGGCTCGGCTCGGTTCGGCCCGGTCCGGCGGTGCCGCGCTGTTGTCGCGGACGTGAGCGCCCCCTGGCGGGCGGGTGGTTGGCGGCGGCGTGGTGGACGCGTGTGGCAGTTGTGTGCACGGGTTGCTTGGGCGAGTGAGCAGTGGCTGGCGGTGTTGGCGCGTCGTCGGGGAGGTATGTGTTGCGGCCGCGTCTGCTGCGCGCTGCGTCGTTGTGTCGACTGTGTGTGGGCGTGGGCACGTGTGCTCTGGCGAGGGCGTCGTAAAAAAGTGGGTCGCGGTGTGCGTGCGTAGCCCGTGATGATGTATTGTGCGTCGCGTCGTTGTGTGCGAAACGGATGCCGAGAGGTGTGTGGTGAGTGCGAAGCGCGAATGTGCGGCGTTTGGCGGTTTCGGTGTGTTTTCTGTTTTTGCGGCGTGAGAGTGGGGCTGGCTGGCTGGCTGGCTGGCTGGCTGTTTGTTGTTGGTGTTGCCTTGTGTGTGTAGGTTGATGGCGCGACGCGGAGGGGACGCCGTTTGCTGCGTGCCTTGCCTCGCGTGTGTTGGCGCGCCGTGCATGTGTTTGGGTCGTGGGGGCGGTGTTTTTGTTTGTATTTGGATTTTCATTTTTTGGCGTGTTGTGTCGTGTATGGCAAGGGCGAGAGGAGTAGTGCGGTAGTGTCGTTGCGGCACGGGCGTCTGGTGGGGCTGTGCGTCGTGGCGGGGAAGGTGTGTAGGTTGCGGCGATGCGGCGAGCCCAGCCCGTCGTTTGACGGTGTGCCGGGTGAGTTGCGCTGCGAATCGAGTGTGGCGGGAAGGGAGCTGCGTGGCGCCTGCGTCCGTTGGCAGCAGGGGCTGTGCCTTTTGAGAGTTTGTTTGATTTCGGGACGACGACGACGACGACGACTGGTTGGTTGGTGGGTGGGGTGGCGTGCACGTTTGTCGTACTGGGCGAGTCGATTGCCTGCCGGCTGGCGAAAGGTGCGCCGCCGCCCGTCTCTCGCGCTCTGTGTTGTTTTTTTTTTTTTTCTGTGTGTGTCGGCTGCGTTTTTGTTTGCGGTGCGCGCGAAGACGGTGGTGCCGAAAGTGTGCCGGCGTGGCGTTGCGACCGCGACGAGCCGCGGGCGCGCCATTTGGCTGGTGTTGCGTGAAGAGCGGCTGTGTACGGGTAGTGGCTGTAGCCGTACGTGTACGTGCACGTGCATCCGGCCCGGCCGCCAGCCCAGCCCAGCCCAGCCGAGTCGGGTGAGCGGAGGCCGACACGTGGTGGTGCTGTGCTCTCTCGGCTCGGGGGGGTTTGTGTGTGTGTGTGTGTGTGTGCGTGCGTGCGTGTGTGTCTCGTTCGCTCTCCGGAATCTGCTCGTTCTGCTGATCCCCGCCTGTCGGCGTCGTTTATTTTTACTTATTTATTTTTTACCTGTTGTTTGTTTTTCGACGTCGTCTTGCAGTTTTGTCCTTTGCGGCGTGCCGACGACCCGCCGCGCGACCTTATGAAACCCCAAAGCGTGGCGTGGCGTGGCGTGGCGTGGCCGAGCCGCAGCAGCTAAGGGGGTGCGGCCGCCTCGACGCCTTAACCTCCTAAACTTCTTTAAGCCGTTAACGCAGCCACCTAAACTAACGTAACCTAACGTAAGCCCTTAGGCCAACCCCCAAGTCGCCTTAACCTAACGTACGTGACCGCAACCTTAGCTTAACGCCTACGTTAAGACGTGACGTCACGTCAACGCTTAACCTAACCCTGACGCCTTCTTAGCCTAACCTGACGTAACCTAAGGTAAGGTAACCGTTGAAAGAAAGAAACCACCTTTGTTTTGACGTTGAGGCGTGTAAGGTCGGCTGTGAGGGCAGATTCGGTGTGTCTGTAGTTGGGGCTGGCTGGTAATTTATTTTGTTTGTTTGTTTATCGTTGTCTTGTTTTCGCCTGTGGCGGGGGGGTTGGCGCTCCGTCGGCCGGTGCCATGTTGCGCAGGCGGCGATCGTAAAAAAGTAGAAAAAAAAAAAGAAAAAAGAAAAAAAAAATGTGTTGGAAGGGCTGTGGGTGTTGGCGGGCGAGGCGAGAGGAGGAGGACGGCCCGCGGCCGTGGCCCGACGGCTGCGGGCCGATCGGGAAAACGGCGGAAGGCGATGGGGCGGCGGAGGTGCGTTTGTGCACGGCCGTCATCGCCGCACGACTCGGCTCGTGTGGCTGTGGCGCCGGCCGCGGTGGCCGGGCTGCCGCGGCGACGGTGTGGGAGTTTTGACGAAGGTTTGGCCATTGTGGCGGGTCGTCGGCTGGGGCTGTGGGGGCGGCATTTGGGCGGGGGCGGCGATTCTCGGCGGGCCGACCCAGGCTGTGGCGCGCGGTGGCTGCAGTTTGGCCGTGGTTTGCGGCGCCGCCGCGGCGACTGGTTGGCGACCGTGGTGTCGGTGTGTGTAGCCCCATCCTCGGTGGTTTGAATGGCGCGGGTGGTTGCGGCGCAGGTTGGGGGCTGCTCCGCGCAGGCTGTCGGACGTTGGGCGGTAGCAAGCGCGGGAGGCGCGGCGCGGCGGCGCGGCGGCGCGCCGAGTGGCGGCCGCTCTCTCGGCCGTCCGCGCCCGCCCGCGACACTGGCTGGGCCAGGCGCGTGCGCGGCTATTCTCTGCTGCGCGCCCCTCGCTGTTGTGCGTCGTCGAAGGAGAGAAGGAAGCGAAAGCAAGGGGAAAAAAGAAAAGAGAACAGGCAAAAGATGGCAGACCAGGCGGCTACGAACGAGACTGCCGCGGCACCCGCCGCCACCGGCACTACGAAGAAGGCCAAGTCTGCGTCGTCTGCGAAGAAGCCGCGCGCCAAGCCTGCGCACCCGCGCACCTCTGAGATGGTGACGGCCGCCATCAAGAGTCTGAAGGAGCGCGGCGGGTCGTCGCTGCAGGCGATCAAGAAGTACATTGCCGCGCACTACAAGCTGGACGCGGAGAAGCTGGCGCCCTTTATCAAGAAGTACCTCAAGTCGGCCGTCGTGGCTGGCGAGCTGGTGCAGACGAAGGGGAAGGGCGCGTCGGGCTCTTTCAAGCTTGCCGGCGCCGGCGGCGGGGCGGCCGAGGGCGGCAAGGCTCGTGGTGGCGGCGGTGGTGCGAAGAAGAAGCGCGCCGCTCCGGCCAGCAAGGAGAAGAAGGGGGCCCGTGCGGCCGGCGCAAAGAAGGCTGGCGGCGTGAAGGCGGCGACCGGTCGGAAGGCGGGCGCCGCCAAGAAGGCGTCTGCGGCGTCGGCCGCTCCCGCGGGTGCGAAGAAGGCGGCTGCGGCCAAGCCGGCCAAGGCCAAGTCGCCGTCGAAGGCGAAGAAGGCCGCCAAGGTTCCGACGAAGAAGCCGAAGGCGCCGCGCCCGAAGAAGGCGACGGCGACGCCGTCTAAGGCGAAGGCTTCGCCCAAGAAGAAGAAGTAAAAAGGGCAGGGAAGGGTTGGCGGTTGACACCGTCGCCTGGAGGCCGGCGCGCAACCAGAGGCTGTCGCGCGGTCCCGGACAAAAACAAAAACGGCCCTTCTCAGGGCCATCAAAGCACGTCGGGAAGGTGTTGATTGTCGTGTCGTGTCGTGGTCGGTCGGTTGCCTTGTTGTCTGTCTGTCTGTCTTGCTTGCTGGCGTTTGTTTGTTTCATGTGTGGATGGTGGTTGGATTGTGGGGTCGTTGGCGGGCGTGGGCGGCGGCGCCGCGGTTGGTGTTACACAAAGTGTATTTTACTTTTATTATTTTTTACCTATTTATTTTGCGCCGCGTTTGTTTGTTTGTTTGTCTTGGTGGTGGTTTTGGAATAGTCTTTTTTGCTTTGCTTTGCTTTCCGGGCGTCACGTTTTGTGCCGTGGCCTGTGTGGGTGGCGCTATTGACGCTTGCGACTTGGTTCGGCCGGTGCGGTGCTTTTTTCTTTTTTTTGGAAACGGCGGCGCCGGGCCGGGCCGGGGGTGGGACGACTGGACTGGAGAGTGAGTGGGGAACTAGTCGTTGCGACCGACAAAGTTTTGCTCGCGACGGAGAGACGTTAGTGGCCCTGAAAAGGGCCGTTTTGTTTGTTTGGCGGTGTGCGGGTTTAGGCGCGCTCGCCGCGGATGCGGCGCGCGAGCTGGATGTCCTTGGGCATGATGGTGACTCGCTTGGCGTGGATTGCGCACAGGTTGGTGTCTTCGAAGAGGCCGACGAGGTAGGCCTCGCTGGCCTCCTGCAGGGCCATGACTGCGGAGCTCTGGAAGCGCAGGTCGGTCTTGAAGTCCTGGGCGATCTCGCGCACTAGGCGCTGGAATGGCAGCTTGCGGATGAGCAGCTCTGTGCTCTTCTGGTAGCGCCTGATTTCTCGCAGGGCGACGGTGCCCGGCCTGTAGCGGTGGGGCTTCTTGACGCCGCCGGTGGCGGGCGCGCTCTTCCTCGCCGCCTTGGTGGCGAGCTGTTTGCGCGGCGCCTTTCCGCCGGTGGACTTGCGGGCCGTTTGCTTTGTCCGGGCCATGGCTACTGCGGATGCGGATGCGGCGTGGAGGATATGCGTGCGCGACGGCGTCCGGTGCTGCCTTGACAACGGGCCCGCGCGCCCCGGGTGCTGCGCTTATATGCCCTCGGTGCGCGGTGGTGGGGGGAGGGGAGGGCGGGCCGCGGGGCCCCAGAGTCTATATAGGGGGGCGGCGCGCGCGCTGGGCGCCACAACCGTAGCCGACTCGCTAGCGCCGGGTGAGGAGCTTGCCTTGCTTTCTGTTTTTTATATTATTGTGGTTGAGACGCTTGAAGAAGAAGAATGACAGGCCGCGGCAAGGGAGGAAAGGGGCTCGGCAAGGGTGGCGCCAAGCGGCACCGCAAGGTGTTGCGCGACAACATCCAGGGCATCACGAAGCCCGCGATCCGCCGCCTGGCGCGCAGGGGCGGCGTGAAGCGCATCTCTGGTCTGATCTACGAGGAGACGCGCGGAGTGCTGAAGGTGTTCCTGGAGAACGTGATCCGCGACGCGGTGACGTACACTGAGCACGCCAAGCGCAAGACTGTGACGGCCATGGACGTGGTGTACGCCCTGAAGAGGCAGGGGCGCACCCTGTACGGTTTCGGCGGTTAGGCGGTGTGAGACCGAAGGAAGGAAAGAGAGATAGATTGAAAAACGGCCCTTTTCAGGGCCACCACAGTGTTCGGAAGTTGAAAAGTGCGAAAGAGTCTGTGTTGCTGGTTTTTCTTTTCCTTTTTAGTCTACTTGGCCTTTTAGTTTTGTTTGGAGTTTTTTTTGACGTGGTGTGCGGTGCGGTTGGGAGGGAAGGAAGCGTGCCCTTGCGTTGTGTGAGCTCCTTCCTTCCTTCCTTCCTTCCCCTCCCTCTTTGCTTGTATGCTTCTTGTCGGTGGATGGGCTGTGTGTTGCGGCGCGGCTGAGCGCCGAGGGGTTATTTTTGAGGTGTGTTGTTGTGCGCCACGTGTGCTGGTTAATGGTCGCGAGACTGTGCGTGCGTGGAGTTGAGTGGAGGAGGTGGCCAAGTACGTGTGTACAAGATGGCGGCGCCTGTGTGTGTAAGAAGGAAAAAAAAACCGTACACAGAGAGAGAGAGAGAGAGAGAGAGAGAGAGAGAGAGAGAGAGAAAACTGGTGCGACGAACGACTGGAATTCTGCTTTGGACGTAGGTTTGTGTGGTGGCCCTGAAAAGGGCCGATTGTGTTTTGTTTTTTGAGCCGAGGCGGCAAATGGCGCGCTGCGTGCCAAGGGAGCACGCGGCGGTTGCCGATTGCGCTGTCTCTCTTTTAGGCCTTCTTCTCGGTCTTCTTTGGCAGCAGGACGGCCTGGATGTTGGGCAGGACACCTCCCTGTGCGATGGTGACGCCCGACAAGAGCTTGTTGAGCTCCTCGTCGTTGCGTATGGCGAGCTGCAGGTGGCGCGGGATGATGCGCGTCTTCTTGTTGTCGCGGGCCGCGTTTCCGGCCAGCTCGAGCACCTCAGCCGCGAGGTACTCCATGACGGCGGCGAGGTAGACGGGCGCCCCGGCGCCGACGCGCTCGGCGTAGTTTCCCTTGCGCAGGAGGCGGTGGATTCTGCCGACCGGGAACTGGAGCCCAGCCCTGCTTGAGCGGGACTTTGACTTGCCCTTGACTTTGCCTCCCTTTCCGCGTCCGGACATGGCGATGGGCTAGTTTGGAAAGAAGCGAGAAAGAAAAAGCACAACGCCCCAAACGGTGCGAGCCGCAGCGAGTCGAGCAGCGGAGTGCGTGCCGGCGCCGGCGGGGTGGGGGTCCTTTATGGGCTCGGGTGCGGCGGCCGGTTGCGCGCGCGCCCCATTGGTCGGCGGCCGCAGCAGGGCGAGCTGGTAAAGGTGCGGCGGCGGCGTGCGGCGGGTGCCACTGTGTGGGGAGACGCTGACTGGAGCGGAGCGCCTGACTGACTGACTGACTGCGCGTGCCTGCCTGCCTGCCTGCCTGCCTGCCTGCCTGCCTGTTTGTTCGTGATGCCGCCCAAGACTAGCGGGAAAGCCGCCAAGAAGGCTGGCAAGGCGCAGAAGAACATTTCGAAGGGCGACAAGAAGAAGAAGCGCAAGAGGAAGGAGAGCTATGCCATCTACATCTACAAGGTGCTGAAGCAGGTGCACCCTGACACGGGCATCTCTTCGAAGGCGATGAGCATCATGAACAGCTTCGTGAACGACATTTTCGAGCGCATTGCGGCCGAGGCTTCTCGCCTGGCGCACTACAACAAGCGCTCGACCATCACGTCCCGCGAGATCCAGACCGCTGTGCGGCTCTTGCTGCCTGGCGAGCTGGCCAAGCACGCGGTGAGCGAGGGCACGAAGGCGGTGACCAAGTACACGAGCTCCAAGTAAGGAGGTGGCTCTTGGAAATAGGAGGCTCGTCCGCGGCGCGGCGAAGAAAAGAAAAAACGGCCCTTTTCAGGGCCACCAAAATGCCTTTGCGGGAAGGGCGGAATTGTTGTTGTTGTTGTTGTTGTTGTTGTGAGCGGGTGGACGGGCGGCACAGCTGTAGCTGTAGCTTGTGGTGTGGTGTGGTGCGGCGCCGGCGCCTTTGGTTTTGGTGTGACGTTGGGATACGCACTTTAGGCCACAGCCGGGTCGTGGGCGTGGGTGTTTCGAGACGTGTTGGTGTTAGGGGGGCGGATCGCTGGAGTTGGCTTGTTTGATATATATATTTTTTTTTTTTTTTTTGTCCCCTTTGTATGGTATGGCCGGAGGTGTGGAACGGAAAGCAAACCGCGATTGTCGGATGTCACACCGTTGGTGGCGAGGGTGAGAAACACGTTGCCGCCTACAGCTGCTTCTACGCCGAGCGGGTGGGTTAAGTTAGTAGTTGGTTGGTTGGGCGACGTAAAAGTGGAGCGTGGAGGTGTGTGTGAACGTGAGGAGACACGCATTGCATTGTATTTGTACGCGCGAGGTGAGTTAGGAGACCACGCGCCACGACGTACGGTGCCCTCTTTCGACCTGACGTCTGACGTCTGGAGGCGGTGTCGTCATTCTGGATGTACGTGTATTTTCCGCTCAGTTGAGTG
This sequence comes from Schistocerca gregaria, assembly GCF_023897955.1. Classification (NCBI taxonomy): domain Eukaryota; kingdom Metazoa; phylum Arthropoda; class Insecta; order Orthoptera; family Acrididae; genus Schistocerca; species Schistocerca gregaria. The sequence goes on along the minus strand of NW_026062836.1, from coordinate 14,513 downwards.
AGGTGACGCGAGACGACGGCGTCGGTGGTGTTTTTGTTTTGTTGTTGGCGCCCCGGGGATGAAGAGGGGCACCCGACGGTAACGAGAGGTTGCACTTTGTGATCGGTCGAATGTCCGGGGAGCGAGGAATAGGGTGGGGGGTTGAAAAGAAACGCCAGTGTAGGGCAACGGGACGGTGAACGTTCCCGTGGTGTCGGAGGTGTGCAGTGGGGGGGAGGAAAAAAAAAAAGCGCGTAACGGCGCGGCTGCCGTGGTGGAAACGTTCTCTCCAACTGTGGTGGTGTCCCCTGTGTGTTTTGTTGTTCTCTATATCGTGTGTCCCCTCGCACAAGACGCTCTCTGGGCGGGTTTGATTCATTCATTTTTGCATAGTCACGTAGCGTAGAATGGAATGCGCAAGAGTTGAGTGAGACTGGCGACGGTATATGGTCTGAGCAGCGTCAGCTGCACTGCACTCCCCGGAAAAGAATCTTGGATGCCGTGCTAACTGAAATTTGGTGGACGGGGTTCTCAAGGCTGTTTTGCTATTTTCTTGTTTGTTTGTCTCTAGTTAAGATGGTGAAATGACGTCGAAGAAGCAGTATTGCAAATACTGTTATGGAAATGCCCTAGTTTGATGAAAGGAAATGTGTGTTGAATATACAGGATGGTAAAGACCAAGTGCGTTGAAAGAAACGTTGTGAAGGAACGAACGTTCCCTGAATTGGTTTCTTTTTGTTCCCGAGTTGTGTACAATGGACGACGGTTGTGCCATATCGCAGCATTGCATCATCCCCAGGTTTGATTTCAATTGAGCGATAAAAAAAGGAAAAAGAGAAGAACAAGAACACTATCGAAATGGTCTATGGTGTGTGACCCACAATTGTTGTCTTTAAATCACTTACCCAACCATGTCGTAAAAATATTTTTTTTTTTTTTTTTTTTTTTTTTTTTTTTTTTTTTTTTACAGTGGCTGCCGAATGACCTAGATGTAACAGAGAGAGAGAGAAACACATGGCGTGTCAGATGTTTGTTTTCTTTTCCCCCCCCCCCCCCCCCCCCTCTCGTCAAGTGGCAAATGCGAACACCGTCAGCTGTAATTGACGATCGACACTAGTATGGCGCGAAAAGGGGGTGCGACCTGTGCAGTTGTGGGTGAAACTTTGGGTGATGGGCTGTCATGCGGCATCGCGTGCGTTCATTACCCCTCGGCGGCGGCGGCGGCGGCGGCGGCGGCGCCGCAGCTCCGTCCAGCTCGCGCTCTCGGAAACAACCCTCTCGTAATGCCGCGTCTCCTCCGTCACTGCAATTTTCAAAGGGAAACCTGTGTGGCCGGTGGGGGTGTGTCAACCGTTGGCCCTCAAGCTCCGCCGACAAAAAGTGTTGAGTGTATCCAGTGTGAGAGAGGTTGACGCTTTTCGTGGTGTGTGTGTGTGTGTGTGTGTGTGTGTGTGTGGCAATGTTTTGAAAAGTTTGCAACGTACGTTAAGAAGTGTTGACGCTGAAACTTGCGGGCTGTGTGGCCCTGGTGGTTGGCTGGCTGGAGACGCGGGCGTGTCCAGTCGGTCGGTTGTTGTGGCTGAAAGGTACGTATACGGTTCCGCCGTCCCGTCGGAACTGCGTCTGTCTGGAAGGTATGACGTGACGTGCAGTTTTTATTAGGTCAGCCCTTGTTGTGTATTGTTCCATTTGTTGCTCACTCGTCACCCGTATTTGGTGTGGCGATGTATGTGGACGTACTGCTGGATCAGTGTCAGGGTTTCCGTGGGAGGTGTTGGTTGGGTTGGATTTGCCTGACACGGCTGAGTCCGCAATTGGCCTGCCGTTCGTTGATGCGATATGTGGGTTCTGAGGAAGAATGTGTACGAGATAGTTGCCCCTGCCCTGCCCTTTCTTTCGCGTTCGTGTGTGCCCCCCTTGTTGTGTAGTGTGGGTTGAACATGGTTCTTTACCGAGTGGGGGGGAATGGGATGGACGGATCCGTTGCTGTTGCTGTCACCGTCAAGACAACGCACGCACGCACGCACGCACCCCTGTCCTACGAGAAGGTGTGTCAACCGGGGTTTCGGTAGTCGTGTGTGTAGGGGAGACGGGGAGAAGCAAAGTGGAGAGTGCGGCACGGGCAGAGAGTGGAATTGGGGCGCGTTGATGTTGGGAAACATGCCCCAAGGGTTGCGGGATGATGTGGCGGTGAGAGCGGGGGGCGGGGGAGAAAAGAAAAGCGAAAAAGAACTAAGGAAGAGGAGGAGGCGTGCGTGTGCGCAGTGGCGGGGCCCCAAAGACCTGTCGTGTGGTGTCGGCCGAACGCGAGCGCGAACGCGAACGCGAACGCGTGTGCGGGGCAGCGTCGGCACGGAGAAGCGAGGAGGAGAGAGAGAGAGAGAGCTGGTCTGATGGGTATTTTTTACCCCCTGTACTCGAAGGACCGGATCTGTCCTTGATCCCTGCCTTCTGTCTGATTATGTTGGGTAACAAAATGATGGGATGATAGGGTCTCTTGGGTGTGTGTAGATGTTTGTTTGTTTGAGTGAGTGTTATGGTGTTTGTATTTTATTTTTGTTTATCATGGTATGTTGTAGTTTGTGGTGTTTTGTCGTGATGGGAAATGTCGTTCTTGGGTCGGGTGGATTTTGGTCCCAGATTTCTGATGAGTGGGTGGTTCGAATCCGTGGTTTGGTGGAAAAAAAACAAAAAAAAAAAAAAAAAAAAACTTTATGGATTTTTCTTTGGATGATTTCCGGGATTTTGATTGAGTATGTTATGGTTTGTGTATATGTCTCGGTTTGTCTGGTACCGGCCGGCATCAGCAGTAATTCTGAAGTATTTGTTCTGCACCCTTTTTTACTCTTGTTATGTTTGGTGTCTGCGGCCATTGACGAGATTTTTCAGAGCCGTAAGTGATGGCTGGTTCCTATGACGGTTTTGAAGATTTTCTTTTTGGCGCGCATATTTATTCTGTTTCCTTTGATGATTGGGTACAGTCTGAATATTGCTGCTGCAGCCTTGTTACAAACGTGTGTAACATGGTCTCTAAATGTCAACCTCTTGTCCAGCTTGATGCCTAGATACTTTATTGTGCCTGACCATGGAAGATTGTTATTTCTGAGGCGTATATGCAGGTTAGGAGGTATTCTTTTTGAATGTGAATCGTATTGTATTGCTTGGGTTTTCTCCGCGTTTATTGTTTTTTTGGTTAGCCCATTTCTGGATGGATTGTAGGTGTTGCTCTATTTTTGTGACTCTATATTGCAGGTTAGAACTGCTGCGGTAGACTGCAGTGTCGTCTGCAAATAGTGACAAGTGTCCTCCCAGCTGTTTGTTTGTGTATATTGAGTAGAGAATGGGCCCCAGCACTGAGCCTTGCGGGACTCCAGCCTCTATGGATCTAGTGTTACTTGCCGCTCCTGGTACATGGACATAGAATGCTCTGTTGCGGAGAAAAGAAGCAATAATGTGGATGGGGCAGTTGTACTGGTGGAGCTTGTAGATAAGGCGTTATCCGAATGCTTTTCCAATGTCAAGCAGGACTGCTCCAGTACTGTGTCTAATGTTTCTGGCCTGACATATGTGCTCGACTAGTCTGGTCACCTGGTGGGTGGTGCTGTGTTCTTCGCGGAATCGGAATTGTTGTGGGATGATTATGTTGTTATCCTTTAAGAATTGAATTTCTTCAGTTCAGTTTGAATGAGCTTTCCGAGAACCTTTCCAAGGAAGTTGGCCTATAGTTTTGCGGAAATAATAAGTCCTTGTTTGGCTTTGGTAATGTGATGACTCGGGCCTGTTTCCAAGTAGTTTAGTCTGAAGCAAGCATTATATATTGATGTTAGATAGATAATTGATAGTTGCTGGAGGTAGGTGATGTAGTAGTTGCGGTTTGATGGAATCTGGGCCTGATGCCTTCTTAGGATGTGTGTATGTTTGTGATGTGATAAGATACGGGGTTTCTGCGTTTATTGGATTGTGAAAGATGTTCTGATCGGGGCACTTAGGATGCGGTTTTACCCTTCTGAGTACCATTTCCTGGTGGTCATCAGTTTCGTCATCTACCGCTTCTGGTGCTTGGAATTGCCTTTCTAGTGAATCCGCCAGTGCTTCAGCTCGGTCTGTGGGGTCGTTCCTTCCCCATGTAGATGTAGATGTTTCGTGTCTAGTTTACGAGTTTTAAGAAATTTCCAGAATTTTTCCTGGTCCCTTCCTGCTTCTCGTAACGTTTCCTCCCACGCCTCGCTACGGTGGTTTTCGGAGCTCTCTTTTTGATCCTCCCGGCCAATTGCTCTGATTTTCGTCGGTCGGCTGGGTCCCTGTAGTTTTGCCATCTCTTTCTGGCGCGCGCGGGCTGCGGTTGGCGCCTTTGGTGGCAACGGCCGGGGCAAGCAGCGGTGTGTGGTGTGGTGCGGGGCGGGCAGGGGCAGTGGTGGTTGACGGATGGCCTGGGGGCCGAAAAACGGGCCGGCCGGCGGACGGATGTTGAGAGAGGCGGCGCGCACGCGTCTCGCGCGGACACAGGCGCCACAGCGTTGATGATTGGAAGGAGGTGCGGTGCGGGGATGGGCCCAGGAAAAAAGACGGTCGTGGCCCCTGTCTTGGGTGCGTGTCGACGTCAGCACCGTCGGTGTGGTGTGGTGTGGTGTGGTGTGGTGTGGTGTGGTGTGGTGTGGTGTGGTGTGGTGTGGGCAGGGAGGGGGGAAAAGCGGGCTGCGGGCTGCGGGCTGCGGGCTGCGGGCTGCGGAGGGAATGGTGGTGGGGAGTAGGCACACATGTGGGCGGGCGCAAAATCGGCCGGTGCCCGCAAACCGCGGCGGGATATTGGGTGGAAAAGAGGGAAATTGTAGAAAGGAAAACAAGCGGAGGGGGCGAATGTGGTGGGGTGGGGGGACGGGCGGGGGCGAGGCGACAGCTTGCTTTTTCTTTTTCATTTTATTTTATTTTGTTGTAGTGTTTTTGTTTTTTTTTGTTTTTTTGCGTGTGTGTGGCCTTGGAGAGGCTGGTCTTGTCTGGCTTACGCTTTGGGTGCGTGTGTTGGTACTTTTTCGTTTTTTCTTGTTCTGCAGAGCAGGGGCGGGGCGGTGGGAACGGCTGGCTGGCTGTGCCCAGAGGAGGAGGAGACGCTGGCGGCGGGCCCGGCTCCTGGGGCTGCTGTTGCATGCGCTGTGCAAAGAAAGGAAGAGTGGGTTTGTTTGGCTGGTGAAGTGCATTATTTAAGTGTGGGCTTGCCGGCCTGGCTCCGATGCGCAGGTAGATAGATGCCGGCGGCGACCGCAGGCAGGCGCGTTGTGTGTACAGAGGGACGAGCCATGTGTTTTGCAAGCAGGACGTGGCGTGCCGAGTGGAGAGGAGGCGGCGGCTCGGCTCGGTTCGGCCCGGTCCGGCGGTGCCGCGCTGTTGTCGCGGACGTGAGCGCCCCCTGGCGGGCGGGTGGTTGGCGGCGGCGTGGTGGACGCGTGTGGCAGTTGTGTGCACGGGTTGCTTGGGCGAGTGAGCAGTGGCTGGCGGTGTTGGCGCGTCGTCGGGGAGGTATGTGTTGCGGCCGCGTCTGCTGCGCGCTGCGTCGTTGTGTCGACTGTGTGTGGGCGTGGGCACGTGTGCTCTGGCGAGGGCGTCGTAAAAAAGTGGGTCGCGGTGTGCGTGCGTAGCCCGTGATGATGTATTGTGCGTCGCGTCGTTGTGTGCGAAACGGATGCCGAGAGGTGTGTGGTGAGTGCGAAGCGCGAATGTGCGGCGTTTGGCGGTTTCGGTGTGTTTTCTGTTTTTGCGGCGTGAGAGTGGGGCTGGCTGGCTGGCTGGCTGGCTGGCTGTTTGTTGTTGGTGTTGCCTTGTGTGTGTAGGTTGATGGCGCGACGCGGAGGGGACGCCGTTTGCTGCGTGCCTTGCCTCGCGTGTGTTGGCGCGCCGTGCATGTGTTTGGGTCGTGGGGGCGGTGTTTTTGTTTGTATTTGGATTTTCATTTTTTGGCGTGTTGTGTCGTGTATGGCAAGGGCGAGAGGAGTAGTGCGGTAGTGTCGTTGCGGCACGGGCGTCTGGTGGGGCTGTGCGTCGTGGCGGGGAAGGTGTGTAGGTTGCGGCGATGCGGCGAGCCCAGCCCGTCGTTTGACGGTGTGCCGGGTGAGTTGCGCTGCGAATCGAGTGTGGCGGGAAGGGAGCTGCGTGGCGCCTGCGTCCGTTGGCAGCAGGGGCTGTGCCTTTTGAGAGTTTGTTTGATTTCGGGACGACGACGACGACGACGACTGGTTGGTTGGTGGGTGGGGTGGCGTGCACGTTTGTCGTACTGGGCGAGTCGATTGCCTGCCGGCTGGCGAAAGGTGCGCCGCCGCCCGTCTCTCGCGCTCTGTGTTGTTTTTTTTTTTTTTCTGTGTGTGTCGGCTGCGTTTTTGTTTGCGGTGCGCGCGAAGACGGTGGTGCCGAAAGTGTGCCGGCGTGGCGTTGCGACCGCGACGAGCCGCGGGCGCGCCATTTGGCTGGTGTTGCGTGAAGAGCGGCTGTGTACGGGTAGTGGCTGTAGCCGTACGTGTACGTGCACGTGCATCCGGCCCGGCCGCCAGCCCAGCCCAGCCCAGCCGAGTCGGGTGAGCGGAGGCCGACACGTGGTGGTGCTGTGCTCTCTCGGCTCGGGGGGGTTTGTGTGTGTGTGTGTGTGTGTGCGTGCGTGCGTGTGTGTCTCGTTCGCTCTCCGGAATCTGCTCGTTCTGCTGATCCCCGCCTGTCGGCGTCGTTTATTTTTACTTATTTATTTTTTACCTGTTGTTTGTTTTTCGACGTCGTCTTGCAGTTTTGTCCTTTGCGGCGTGCCGACGACCCGCCGCGCGACCTTATGAAACCCCAAAGCGTGGCGTGGCGTGGCGTGGCGTGGCCGAGCCGCAGCAGCTAAGGGGGTGCGGCCGCCTCGACGCCTTAACCTCCTAAACTTCTTTAAGCCGTTAACGCAGCCACCTAAACTAACGTAACCTAACGTAAGCCCTTAGGCCAACCCCCAAGTCGCCTTAACCTAACGTACGTGACCGCAACCTTAGCTTAACGCCTACGTTAAGACGTGACGTCACGTCAACGCTTAACCTAACCCTGACGCCTTCTTAGCCTAACCTGACGTAACCTAAGGTAAGGTAACCGTTGAAAGAAAGAAACCACCTTTGTTTTGACGTTGAGGCGTGTAAGGTCGGCTGTGAGGGCAGATTCGGTGTGTCTGTAGTTGGGGCTGGCTGGTAATTTATTTTGTTTGTTTGTTTATCGTTGTCTTGTTTTCGCCTGTGGCGGGGGGGTTGGCGCTCCGTCGGCCGGTGCCATGTTGCGCAGGCGGCGATCGTAAAAAAGTAGAAAAAAAAAAAGAAAAAAGAAAAAAAAAATGTGTTGGAAGGGCTGTGGGTGTTGGCGGGCGAGGCGAGAGGAGGAGGACGGCCCGCGGCCGTGGCCCGACGGCTGCGGGCCGATCGGGAAAACGGCGGAAGGCGATGGGGCGGCGGAGGTGCGTTTGTGCACGGCCGTCATCGCCGCACGACTCGGCTCGTGTGGCTGTGGCGCCGGCCGCGGTGGCCGGGCTGCCGCGGCGACGGTGTGGGAGTTTTGACGAAGGTTTGGCCATTGTGGCGGGTCGTCGGCTGGGGCTGTGGGGGCGGCATTTGGGCGGGGGCGGCGATTCTCGGCGGGCCGACCCAGGCTGTGGCGCGCGGTGGCTGCAGTTTGGCCGTGGTTTGCGGCGCCGCCGCGGCGACTGGTTGGCGACCGTGGTGTCGGTGTGTGTAGCCCCATCCTCGGTGGTTTGAATGGCGCGGGTGGTTGCGGCGCAGGTTGGGGGCTGCTCCGCGCAGGCTGTCGGACGTTGGGCGGTAGCAAGCGCGGGAGGCGCGGCGCGGCGGCGCGGCGGCGCGCCGAGTGGCGGCCGCTCTCTCGGCCGTCCGCGCCCGCCCGCGACACTGGCTGGGCCAGGCGCGTGCGCGGCTATTCTCTGCTGCGCGCCCCTCGCTGTTGTGCGTCGTCGAAGGAGAGAAGGAAGCGAAAGCAAGGGGAAAAAAGAAAAGAGAACAGGCAAAAGATGGCAGACCAGGCGGCTACGAACGAGACTGCCGCGGCACCCGCCGCCACCGGCACTACGAAGAAGGCCAAGTCTGCGTCGTCTGCGAAGAAGCCGCGCGCCAAGCCTGCGCACCCGCGCACCTCTGAGATGGTGACGGCCGCCATCAAGAGTCTGAAGGAGCGCGGCGGGTCGTCGCTGCAGGCGATCAAGAAGTACATTGCCGCGCACTACAAGCTGGACGCGGAGAAGCTGGCGCCCTTTATCAAGAAGTACCTCAAGTCGGCCGTCGTGGCTGGCGAGCTGGTGCAGACGAAGGGGAAGGGCGCGTCGGGCTCTTTCAAGCTTGCCGGCGCCGGCGGCGGGGCGGCCGAGGGCGGCAAGGCTCGTGGTGGCGGCGGTGGTGCGAAGAAGAAGCGCGCCGCTCCGGCCAGCAAGGAGAAGAAGGGGGCCCGTGCGGCCGGCGCAAAGAAGGCTGGCGGCGTGAAGGCGGCGACCGGTCGGAAGGCGGGCGCCGCCAAGAAGGCGTCTGCGGCGTCGGCCGCTCCCGCGGGTGCGAAGAAGGCGGCTGCGGCCAAGCCGGCCAAGGCCAAGTCGCCGTCGAAGGCGAAGAAGGCCGCCAAGGTTCCGACGAAGAAGCCGAAGGCGCCGCGCCCGAAGAAGGCGACGGCGACGCCGTCTAAGGCGAAGGCTTCGCCCAAGAAGAAGAAGTAAAAAGGGCAGGGAAGGGTTGGCGGTTGACACCGTCGCCTGGAGGCCGGCGCGCAACCAGAGGCTGTCGCGCGGTCCCGGACAAAAACAAAAACGGCCCTTCTCAGGGCCATCAAAGCACGTCGGGAAGGTGTTGATTGTCGTGTCGTGTCGTGGTCGGTCGGTTGCCTTGTTGTCTGTCTGTCTGTCTTGCTTGCTGGCGTTTGTTTGTTTCATGTGTGGATGGTGGTTGGATTGTGGGGTCGTTGGCGGGCGTGGGCGGCGGCGCCGCGGTTGGTGTTACACAAAGTGTATTTTACTTTTATTATTTTTTACCTATTTATTTTGCGCCGCGTTTGTTTGTTTGTTTGTCTTGGTGGTGGTTTTGGAATAGTCTTTTTTGCTTTGCTTTGCTTTCCGGGCGTCACGTTTTGTGCCGTGGCCTGTGTGGGTGGCGCTATTGACGCTTGCGACTTGGTTCGGCCGGTGCGGTGCTTTTTTCTTTTTTTTGGAAACGGCGGCGCCGGGCCGGGCCGGGGGTGGGACGACTGGACTGGAGAGTGAGTGGGGAACTAGTCGTTGCGACCGACAAAGTTTTGCTCGCGACGGAGAGACGTTAGTGGCCCTGAAAAGGGCCGTTTTGTTTGTTTGGCGGTGTGCGGGTTTAGGCGCGCTCGCCGCGGATGCGGCGCGCGAGCTGGATGTCCTTGGGCATGATGGTGACTCGCTTGGCGTGGATTGCGCACAGGTTGGTGTCTTCGAAGAGGCCGACGAGGTAGGCCTCGCTGGCCTCCTGCAGGGCCATGACTGCGGAGCTCTGGAAGCGCAGGTCGGTCTTGAAGTCCTGGGCGATCTCGCGCACTAGGCGCTGGAATGGCAGCTTGCGGATGAGCAGCTCTGTGCTCTTCTGGTAGCGCCTGATTTCTCGCAGGGCGACGGTGCCCGGCCTGTAGCGGTGGGGCTTCTTGACGCCGCCGGTGGCGGGCGCGCTCTTCCTCGCCGCCTTGGTGGCGAGCTGTTTGCGCGGCGCCTTTCCGCCGGTGGACTTGCGGGCCGTTTGCTTTGTCCGGGCCATGGCTACTGCGGATGCGGATGCGGCGTGGAGGATATGCGTGCGCGACGGCGTCCGGTGCTGCCTTGACAACGGGCCCGCGCGCCCCGGGTGCTGCGCTTATATGCCCTCGGTGCGCGGTGGTGGGGGGAGGGGAGGGCGGGCCGCGGGGCCCCAGAGTCTATATAGGGGGGCGGCGCGCGCGCTGGGCGCCACAACCGTAGCCGACTCGCTAGCGCCGGGTGAGGAGCTTGCCTTGCTTTCTGTTTTTTATATTATTGTGGTTGAGACGCTTGAAGAAGAAGAATGACAGGCCGCGGCAAGGGAGGAAAGGGGCTCGGCAAGGGTGGCGCCAAGCGGCACCGCAAGGTGTTGCGCGACAACATCCAGGGCATCACGAAGCCCGCGATCCGCCGCCTGGCGCGCAGGGGCGGCGTGAAGCGCATCTCTGGTCTGATCTACGAGGAGACGCGCGGAGTGCTGAAGGTGTTCCTGGAGAACGTGATCCGCGACGCGGTGACGTACACTGAGCACGCCAAGCGCAAGACTGTGACGGCCATGGACGTGGTGTACGCCCTGAAGAGGCAGGGGCGCACCCTGTACGGTTTCGGCGGTTAGGCGGTGTGAGACCGAAGGAAGGAAAGAGAGATAGATTGAAAAACGGCCCTTTTCAGGGCCACCACAGTGTTCGGAAGTTGAAAAGTGCGAAAGAGTCTGTGTTGCTGGTTTTTCTTTTCCTTTTTAGTCTACTTGGCCTTTTAGTTTTGTTTGGAGTTTTTTTTGACGTGGTGTGCGGTGCGGTTGGGAGGGAAGGAAGCGTGCCCTTGCGTTGTGTGAGCTCCTTCCTTCCTTCCTTCCTTCCCCTCCCTCTTTGCTTGTATGCTTCTTGTCGGTGGATGGGCTGTGTGTTGCGGCGCGGCTGAGCGCCGAGGGGTTATTTTTGAGGTGTGTTGTTGTGCGCCACGTGTGCTGGTTAATGGTCGCGAGACTGTGCGTGCGTGGAGTTGAGTGGAGGAGGTGGCCAAGTACGTGTGTACAAGATGGCGGCGCCTGTGTGTGTAAGAAGGAAAAAAAAACCGTACACAGAGAGAGAGAGAGAGAGAGAGAGAGAGAGAGAGAGAGAGAGAAAAGTGGTGCGACGAACGACTGGAATTCTGCTTTGGACGTAGGTTTGTGTGGTGGCCCTGAAAAGGGCCGATTGTGTTTTGTTTTTTGAGCCGAGGCGGCAAATGGCGCGCTGCGTGCCAAGGGAGCACGCGGCGGTTGCCGATTGCGCTGTCTCTCTTTTAGGCCTTCTTCTCGGTCTTCTTTGGCAGCAGGACGGCCTGGATGTTGGGCAGGACACCTCCCTGTGCGATGGTGACGCCCGACAAGAGCTTGTTGAGCTCCTCGTCGTTGCGTATGGCGAGCTGCAGGTGGCGCGGGATGATGCGCGTCTTCTTGTTGTCGCGGGCCGCGTTTCCGGCCAGCTCGAGCACCTCAGCCGCGAGGTACTCCATGACGGCGGCGAGGTAGACGGGCGCCCCGGCGCCGACGCGCTCGGCGTAGTTTCCCTTGCGCAGGAGGCGGTGGATTCTGCCGACCGGGAACTGGAGCCCAGCCCTGCTTGAGCGGGACTTTGACTTGCCCTTGACTTTGCCTCCCTTTCCGCGTCCGGACATGGCGATGGGCTAGTTTGGAAAGAAGCGAGAAAGAAAAAGCACAACGCCCCAAACGGTGCGAGCCGCAGCGAGTCGAGCAGCGGAGTGCGTGCCGGCGCCGGCGGGGTGGGGGTCCTTTATGGGCTCGGGTGCGGCGGCCGGTTGCGCGCGCGCCCCATTGGTCGGCGGCCGCAGCAGGGCGAGCTGGTAAAGGTGCGGCGGCGGCGTGCGGCGGGTGCCACTGTGTGGGGAGACGCTGACTGGAGCGGAGCGCCTGACTGACTGACTGACTGCGCGTGCCTGCCTGCCTGCCTGCCTGCCTGCCTGCCTGCCTGTTTGTTCGTGATGCCGCCCAAGACTAGCGGGAAAGCCGCCAAGAAGGCTGGCAAGGCGCAGAAGAACATTTCGAAGGGCGACAAGAAGAAGAAGCGCAAGAGGAAGGAGAGCTATGCCATCTACATCTACAAGGTGCTGAAGCAGGTGCACCCTGACACGGGCATCTCTTCGAAGGCGATGAGCATCATGAACAGCTTCGTGAACGACATTTTCGAGCGCATTGCGGCCGAGGCTTCTCGCCTGGCGCACTACAACAAGCGCTCGACCATCACGTCCCGCGAGATCCAGACCGCTGTGCGGCTCTTGCTGCCTGGCGAGCTGGCCAAGCACGCGGTGAGCGAGGGCACGAAGGCGGTGACCAAGTACACGAGCTCCAAGTAAGGAGGTGGCTCTTGGAAATAGGAGGCTCGTCCGCGGCGCGGCGAAGAAAAGAAAAAACGGCCCTTTTCAGGGCCACCAAAATGCCTTTGCGGGAAGGGCGGAATTGTTGTTGTTGTTGTTGTTGTTGTTGTGAGCGGGTGGACGGGCGGCACAGCTGTAGCTGTAGCTTGTGGTGTGGTGTGGTGCGGCGCCGGCGCCTTTGGTTTTGGTGTGACGTTGGGATACGCACTTTAGGCCACAGCCGGGTCGTGGGCGTGGGTGTTTCGAGACGTGTTGGTGTTAGGGGGGCGGATCGCTGGAGTTGGCTTGTTTGATATATATATTTTTTTTTTTTTTTTTGTCCCCTTTGTATGGTATGGCCGGAGGTGTGGAACGGAAAGCAAACCGCGATTGTCGGATGTCACACCGTTGGTGGCGAGGGTGAGAAACACGTTGCCGCCTACAGCTGCTTCTACGCCGAGCGGGTGGGTTAAGTTAGTAGTTGGTTGGTTGGGCGACGTAAAAGTGGAGCGTGGAGGTGTGTGTGAACGTGAGGAGACACGCATTGCATTGTATTTGTACGCGCGAGGTGAGTTAGGAGACCACGCGCCACGACGTACGGTGCCCTCTTTCGACCTGACGTCTGACGTCTGGAGGCGGTGTCGTCATTCTGGATGTACGTGTATTTTCCGCTCAGTTGAGTGAGGTGACGCGAGACGACGGCGTCGGTGGTGTTTTTGTTTTGTTGTTGGCGCCCCGGGGATGAAGAGGGGCACCCGACGGTAACGAGAGGTTGCACTTTGTGATCGGTCGAATGTCCGGGGAGCGAGGAATAGGGTGGGGGGTTGAAAAGAAACGCCAGTGTAGGGCAACGGGACGGTGAACGTTCCCGTGGTGTCGGAGGTGTGCAGTGGGGGGGAGGAAAAAAAAAAAGCGCGTAACGGCGCGGCTGCCGTGGTGGAAACGTTCTCTCCAACTGTGGTGGTGTCCCCTGTGTGTTTTGTTGTTCTCTATATCGTGTGTCCCCTCGCACAAGACGCTCTCTGGGCGGGTTTGATTCATTCATTTTTGCATAGTCACGTAGCGTAGAATGGAATGCGCAAGAGTTGAGTGAGACTGGCGACGGTATATGGTCTGAGCAGCGTCAGCTGCACTGCACTCCCCGGAAAAGAATCTTGGATGCCGTGCTAACTGAAATTTGGTGGACGGGGTTCTCAAGGCTGTTTTGCTATTTTCTTGTTTGTTTGTCTCTAGTTAAGATGGTGAAATGACGTCGAAGAAGCAGTATTGCAAATACTGTTATGGAAATGCCCTAGTTTGATGAAAGGAAATGTGTGTTGAATATACAGGATGGTAAAGACCAAGTGCGTTGAAAGAAACGTTGTGAAGGAACGAACGTTCCCTGAATTGGTTTCTTTTTGTTCCCGAGTTGTGTACAATGGACGACGGTTGTGCCATATCGCAGCATTGCATCATCCCCAGGTTTGATTTCAATTGAGCGATAAAAAAAGGAAAAAGAGAAGAACAAGAACACTATCGAAATGGTCTATGGTGTGTGACCCACAATTGTTGTCTTTAAATCACTTACCCAACCATGTCGTAAAAATATTTTTTTTTTTTTTTTTTTTTTTTTTTTTTTTTTTTTACAGTGGCTGCCGAATGACCTAGATGTAACAGAGAGAGAGAGAAACACATGGCGTGTCAGATGTTTGTTTTCTTTTCCCCCCCCCCCCCCCCCCTCTCGTCAAGTGGCAAATGCGAACACCGTCAGCTGTAATTGACGATCGACACTAGTATGGCGCGAAAAGGGGGTGCGACCTGTGCAGTTGTGGGTGAAACTTTGGGTGATGGGCTGTCATGCGGCATCGCGTGCGTTCATTACCCCTCGGCGGCGGCGGCGGCGGCGGCGGCGGCGCCGCAGCTCCGTCCAGCTCGCGCTCTCGGAAACAACCCTCTCGTAATGCCGCGTCTCCTCCGTCACTGCAATTTTCAAAGGGAAACCTGTGTGGCCGGTGGGGGTGTGTCAACCGTTGGCCCTCAAGCTCCGCCGACAAAAAGTGTTGAGTGTATCCAGTGTGAGAGAGGTTGACGCTTTTCGTGGTGTGTGTGTGTGTGTGTGTGTGTGTGTGTGTGGCAATGTTTTGAAAAGTTTGCAACGTACGTTAAGAAGTGTTGACGCTGAAACTTGCGGGCTGTGTGGCCCTGGTGGTTGGCTGGCTGGAGACGCGGGCGTGTCCAGTCGGTCGGTTGTTGTGGCTGAAAGGTACGTATACGGTTCCGCCGTCCCGTCGGAACTGCGTCTGTCTGGAAGGTATGACGTGACGTGCAGTTTTTATTAGGTCAGCCCTTGTTGTGTATTGTTCCATTTGTTGCTCACTCGTCACCCGTATTTGGTGTGGCGATGTATGTGGACGTACTGCTGGATCAGTGTCAGGGTTAACACGCGATCTAGTGT
>NW_026062835.1:0-25430 GCF_023897955.1 Schistocerca gregaria | reverse complement strand
TGTCCCCCCACCCTACCACGCTTCGCCCTTGCCCTCAAGCCAGTTCGCGTAGCCAGCACTACACTCTATCGCGTGTTTTTGTCTCTAGTTAAGATGAGGTGAAATGACGTCGAAGAAGGCAGTATTGCAAATACTGTTATGGAAATGCCCTAGTTTGATGAAAGGAAATGTGTGTTGAATATACAGGATGGTAAAGACCAAGTGCGTTGAAAGAAACGTTGTGAAGAACGAACGTTCCCTGAATTGGTTTCTTTTTGTTCCCGAGTTGTGTACAATGGACGACGGTTGTGCCATATCGCAGCATTGCATCATCCCCAGGTTTTATTTCAATTGAGCGATAAAAAAAGGAAAAAGAGAAGAACAAGAACACTATCGAAATGGTCTATGGTGTGTGACCCACAATTGTTGTCTTTAAATCACTTACCCAACCATGTCGTAAAAATATTTTTTTTTTTTTTTTTACAGTGGCTGCCGAATGACCTAGATGTAACAGAGAGAGAGAGAAACACATGGCGTGTCAGATGTTTGTTTTCTTTTCCCCCCCCGTCAAGTGGCAAATGCGAACACCGTCAGCTGTAATTGACGATCGACACTAGTTATGGCGCGAAAAGGGGGTGCGACCTGTGCAGTTGTGGGTGAAACTTTGGGTGATGGGCTGTCATGCGGCATCGCGTGCGTTCATTACCCTCGGCGGCGGCGCCGCAGCTCCGTCCAGCTCGCGCTCTCGGAAACAACCCTCTCGTAATGCCGCGTCTCCTCCGTCACTGCAATTTTCAAAGGGAAACCGTGTGGCCGGTGGGGTGTGTCAACCGTTGGCCTCAAGCTCCGCCGACAAAAAGTGTTGAGTGTATCCAGTGTGAGAGAGGTTGACGCTTTTCGTGGGGTGTGTGTGTGTGTGTGTGGCAATGTTTTGAAAAGTTTGCAACGTACGTTAAGAAGTGTTGACGCTGAAACTTGCGGGCTGTGTGGCCCTGGTGGTTGGCTGGCTGGAGACGCGGGCGTGTCCAGTCGGTCGGTTGTTGTGGCTGAAAGGTACGTATACGGTTCCGCCGTCCCGTCGGAACTGCGTCTGTCTGGAAGGTATGACGTGACGTGCAGTTTTTATTAGGTCAGCCCTTGTTGTGTATTGTTCCATTTGTTGCTCACTCGTCACCCGTATTTGGTGTGGCGATGTATGTGGACGTACTGCTGGATCAGTGTCAGGGTTTCCGTGGGAGGTGTTGGTTGGGGTTGGATTTGCCTGACACGGCTGAGTCCGCAATTGGCCTGCCGTTCGTTGATGCGATATGTGGGTTCTGAGGAAGAATGTGTACGAGATAGTTGCCCCTGCCCTGCCCTTTCTTTCGCGTTCGTGTGTGCCCCCCTTGTTGTGTAGTGTGGGTTGAAAATGGTTCTTTACCGAGTGGGGGGGAATGGGATGGACGGATCCGTTGCTGTTGCTGTCACCGTCAAGACAACGCACGCACGCACGCACCCCTGTCTACGAGAAGGTGTGTCAACCGGGGTTTCGGTAGTCGTGTGTGTAGGGGACGGGGAGAAGCAAAGTGGAGAGTGCGGCACGGGCAGAGAGTGAATTGGGGCGCGTTGATGTTGGGAAACATCCCCCAAGGTTGCGGGATGATGTGGCGGTGAGAGCGGGGGGCGGGGGAGAAAAGAAAAGCGAAAAAAGAACTAAGGAAGAGGAGGAGGCGTGCGTGCGCGCAGTGGCGGGGCACCAAAGACCTGTCGTGTGGTGTCGGCCGAACGCGAGCGCGAACGCGAACGCGTGTGCGGGGCAGCGTCGGCACGGAGAAGCGAGGAGGAGAGAGAGAGAGAGAGAGAGAGAGAGAGAGAGAGAGAGCTGGTCTGATGGGTATCTTTTTACCCCCTGTACTCGAAGGACCGGATCTGTCCTTGATCCCTGCCTTCTGTCTGATTATGTTGGGTAACAAAATGATGGGTCTCTTGGTGTGTGTAGATGTTTGTTGTTTGAGTGAGTGTTATGGTGTTTGTATTTTATTTTTGTTTATCATGGTATGTTGTAGTTTGTGGTGTTTTGTCGTGATGGGAAATGTCGTTCTTGGGTCGGGTGGATTTTGTCCCAGATTTCTGATGAGTGGGTGGTTCGAATCCGTGGTTTGGTGGGAAAAAAAAAAAAAAAAAAAAAAAAAAAAAAAAAAAAAAAACAACAAAAACAACTTTATGGATTTTTCTTGGATGATTTCCGGGATTTTGATTGAGTATGTTATGGTTTGTGTATATGTCTCGGTTTGTCTGGTACCGGCCGGCATCAGCAGTAATTCTGAAGTATTTGTTCTGCACCCTTTTTTACTCTTGTTATGTTTGGTGTCTGCGGCCATTGACCAGATTTTCAGAGCCGTAAGTGATGGCTGGTTCCTATGACGGTTTTGAAGATTTTCTTTTTGGCGCGCATATTTATTCTGTTTCCTTTGATGATTGGGTACAGTCTGAATATTGCTGCTGCAGCCTTGTTACAAACGTGTGTAACATGGTCTCTAAATGTCAACCTCTTGTCCAGCTTGATGCCTAGATACTTTATTGTGCCTGACCATGGAAGATTGTTATTTCTGAGGCGTATATGCAGGTTAGGAGGTATTCTTTTTGAATGTGAATCGTATTGTATTGCTTGGGTTTTCTCCGCGTTTATTGTTTTTTGTTTCCATTGGTTAGCCCATTTCTGGATGGATTGTAGGTGTTGCTCTATTTTTGTGACTCTATATTGCAGGTTAGAACTGCTGCGGTAGACTGCAGTGTCGTCTGCAAATAGTGACAAGTGTCCTCCCAGCTGTTTGTTTGTGTATATTGAGTAGAGAATGGGCCCCAGCACTGAGCCTTGCGGGACTCCAGCCTCTATGGATCTAGTGTTACTTGCCGCTCCTGGTACATGGACATAGAATGCTCCGTTGCGGAGAAAAGAAGCAATAATGTGGATGGGGCAGTTGTACTGGTGGAGCTTGTAGATAAGGCGTTATCCGATGTCAAGCAGGACTGCTCCAGTACTGTGTCTAATGTTTCTGGCCTGACATATGTGCTCGACTAGTCTGGTCACCTGGTGGGTGGTGCTGTGTCTTCGCGGAATCGGAATTGTTGTGGGATGATTATGTTGTTATCCTTTAAGAATTGAATTTCTTCAGTTCAGTTTGAATGAGCTTTCCGAGGACCTTTCCAAGGAAGTTGGCCTATAGTTTTGCGGAAATAATAAGTCCTTGTTTGGCTTTGGTAATGTGATGACTCGGGCCTGTTTCCAAGTAGTTTAGTCTGAAGCAAGCATTATATATTGATGTTAGATAGATAATTGATAGTTGCTGGAGGTAGGTGATGTAGTAGTTGCGGTTTGATGGAATCTGGGCCTGATGCCTTCTTAGGATGTGTGTATGTTTGTGATGTGATAAGATACGGGGTTTCTGCGTTTATTGGATTGTGAAGATGTTCTGATCGGGGCACTTAGGATGCGGTTTTACCCTTCTGAGTACCATTTCCTGGTGGTCATCAGTTTCGTCATCTACCGCTTCTGGTGCTTGGAATTGCCTTTCTAGTGAATCCGCCAGTGCTTCAGCTCGGTCTGTGGGGTCGTTCCTTCCCCATGTAGATGTAGATGTTTCGTGTCTAGTTTACGAGTTTTAAGAAATTTCCAGAATTTTTCCTGGTCCCTTCCTGCTTCTCGTAACGTTTCCTCCACGCCTCGCTACGGTGGTTTTCGGAGCTCTCTTTTTGATCCTCCCGGCCAATTGCTCTGATTTTCGTCGGTCGGCTGGGTCCCTGTAGTTTCTGGCGCGCGCGGGCTGCGGTTGGCGCCTTTGGTGGCAACGGCCGGGGCAAGCAGCGGTGTGTGGTGTGGTGCGGGGCGGGCAGGGGCAGGGGCAGGGGCAGTGGTGGTTGACGGATGCCTGGGGGCCGAAAAACGGGGCCGGACGGCGGACGGCGGACGGCGGACGGATGTTGAGAGAGGCGGCGCGCACGCGTCTCGCGCGGACACAGGCGCCACAGCGTTGATGATTGGAAGGAGGTGCGGTGCGGGGATGGGCCCAGGAAAAAAGACGGTCGTGGCCCCTGTCTTGGGTGCGTGTCGACGTCAGCACCGTCGGTGTGGTGTGGGCAGGGAGGGGGGAAAAGCGGGCTGCGGGCTGCGGAGGGAATGGTGGTGGGGAGTAGGCACACATGTGGGCGGGCGCAAAATCGGCCGGTGCCCGTAAACCGCGGCGGGATATTGGTTGGAAAAGAGGGAAATTGTAGAAAGGAAAACAAGCGGAGGGGGCGAATGTGGTGGGGGTGGGGGACGGGCGGGGGCGAGGCGACAGCTTGCTTTTTCTTTTTCATTTTATTTTATTTTGTTGTAGTGTTTTTGTTTTTTTTTTTTTGTTTTTTTTTGCGTGTGTGTGGCCTTGGAGAGGCTGGTCTTGTGTGGCTTACGCTTTGGGTGCGTGTGTTGGTACTTTTTCGTTTTTTTCTTGTTCTGCAGAGCAGGGGCGGGGCGGTGGGAACGGCTGGCTGGCTGTGCCCAGAGGAGGAGGAGACGCTGGCGGCGGGCCCGGCTCCTGGGGCTGCTGTTGCATGCGCTGTGCAAAGAAAGGAAGAGTGGGTTTGTTTGGCTGGTGAAGTGCATTATTTAAGTGTGGGCTTGCCGGCCTGGCTCCGATGCGCAGGTAGATAGATGCCGGCGGCGACCGCAGGCAGGCGCGTTGTGTGTACAGAGGGACGAGCCATGTGTTTTGCAAGCAGGACGTGGCGTGCCGAGTGGAGAGGAGGCGGCGGCTCGGCTCGGTTCGGCCCGGTCCGGCGGTGCCTGCGCTGTTGTCGCGGACGTGAGCGCCCCCTGGCGGGCGGGTGGTTGGCGGCGGCGTGGTGGACGCGTGTGGCAGTTGTGTGCACGGGTTGCTTGGGCGAGTGAGCAGTGGCTGGCGGTGTTGGCGCGTCGTCGGGGAGGTATGTGTTGCGGCCGCGTCTGCTGCGCGCTGCGTCGTTGTGTCGACTGTGTGTGGGCGTGGGCACGTGTGCTCTGCCGAGGGCGTCGTAAAAAAGTGGGTCGCGGTGTGCGTGCGTAGCCCGTGATGATGTATTGTGCGTCGCGTCGTTGTGTGCGAAACGGATGCCGAGAGGTGTGTGGTGAGTGCGAAGCGCGAATGTGCGGCGTTTGGCGGTTTCGGTGTGTTTTCTGTTTTTGCGGCGTGAGAGTGGGGCTGGCTGGCTGTTTGTTGTTGGTTGCCTTGTGTGTGTAGGTTGATGGCGCGACGCGGAGGGGACGCCGTTTGCTGCGTGCCTTGCCTCGCGTGTGTTTGGGTCGTGGGGGCGGTGTTTTTGTTTGTATTTGGATTTTCATTTTTTGGCGTGTTGTGTCGTGTATGGCAAGGGCGAGAGGAGTAGTGCGGTAGTGGTAGTGCAGTAGTGTCGTTGCGGCACGGGCGTCTGGTGGGGCTGTGCGTCGTGGCGGGGAAGGTGTGTAGGTTGCGGCGATGCGGCGAGCCCAGCCCGTCGTTTGACGGTGTGCCGGGTGAGTTGCGCTGCGAATCGAGTGTGGCGGGAAGGGAGCTGCGTGGCGCCTGCGTCCGTTGGCAGCAGGGGCTGTGCTTTTGAGAGTTTGTTTGATTTCGGGACGACGACGACGACGACGACTGGTTGGTTGGTTGGTTGGTTGGTGGGTGGGGTGGCGTGCACGTTTGTCGTACTGGGCGAGTCGATTGCCTGCCGGCTGGCGAAAGGTGCGCCGCCGCCGCCCGTCTCTCGCGCTCTGTGTTGTTTTTTTTTTTTTTTTTTCTGTGTGTGTCGGCTGCGTTTTTGTTTGCGGTGCGCGCGAAAACGGTGGTGCCGAAAGTGTGCCGGCGTGGCGTTGCGACCGCGACCGCGACCGCGACCGCGACGAGCCGCGGGCGCGCCATTTGGCTGGTGTTGCGTGAAGAGCGGCTGTGTACGGGTAGTGGCTGTAGCCGTACGTGTACGTGCATCCGGCCCGGCCGCCAGCCCAGCCCAGCCCAGCCGAGTCGGGTGAGCGGAGGCCGACACGTGGTGGTGCTGTGCTCTCTCGGCTCGGGGGGGGTTTGTGTGTGTGTGCGTGCGTGCGTGCGTGCGTGTGTGTGTGTGTGTGTGTGTGTGTGTGTGTGTGTGTGTGTGTGTGTGTCTCGTTCGCTCTCCGGAATCTGCTCGTTCTGCTGATCCCCGCCTGTCGGCGTCGTTTATTTTTACTTATTTATTTTTTACCTGTTGTTTGTTTTTCGACGTCGTCTTGCAGTTTTGTCCTTTGCGGCGTGCCGACGACCCGCCGCGCGACCTTATGAAACCCCAAAGCGTGGCGTGGCCGAGCCGCAGCAGCTAAGGGGGTGCGGCCGCCTCGACGCCTTAACCTCCTAAACTTCTTTAAGCCGTTAACGCAGCCACCTAAACTAACGTAACCTAACCTAAGCCCTTAGGCCAACCCCCAAGTCGCCTTAACCTAACGTACGTGACCGCAACCTTAGCTTAACGCCTACGTTAAGACGTGACGTCACGTCAACGCTTAACCTAACCCTGACGCCTTCTTAGCCTAACCTGACGTAACCTAAGGTAAGGTAACCGTTGAAAGAAAGAAACCACCTTTGTTTTGACGTTGAGGCGTGTAAGGTCGGCTGTGAGGGCAGATTCGGTGTGTCTGTAGTTGGGGCTGGCTGGTAAATTTATTTTGTTTGTTTGTTTATCGTTGTTTTGTTTTCGCCTGTGGCGGGGGGGTTGGCGCTCCGTCGGCCGGTGCCATGTTGCGCAGGCGGCGATCGTAAAAAAGTAAAAAAAAAAAAAAAAAGAAAAAAAAATGTGTTGGAAGGGCTGTGGGTGTTGGCGGGCGAGGCGAGAGGAGGAGGACGGCCCGCGGCCGTGGCCCGACGGCTGCGGGCCGATCGGGAAAACGGCGGAAGGCGATGGGGCGGCGGAGGTGCGTTTGTGCACGGCCGTCATCGCCGCACGACTCGGCTCGTGTGGCTGTGGCGCCGGCCGCGGTGGCCGGGCTGCCGCGGCGACGGTGTGGGAGTTTTGACGAAGGTTTGGCCATTGTGGCGGGTCGTCGGCTGGGGCTGTGGGGGCGGCATTTGGGCGGGGGCGGCGATTCTCGGCGGGCCGACCCAGGCTGTGGCGCGCGGTGGCTGCAGTTTGGCCGTGGTTTGCGGCGCCGCCGCGGCGACTGGTTGGCGACCGTGGTGTCGGTGTGTGTAGCCCCATCCTCGGTGGTTTGAATGGCGCGGGTGGTTGCGGCGCAGGTTGGGGGCTGCTCCGCGCAGGCTGTCGGACGTTGGGCGGTAGCAAGCGCGGGAGGCGCGGCGCGGCGGCGCGGCGGCGCGCCGAGTGGCGGCCGCTCTCTCGGCCGTCCGCGCCCGCCCGCGACACTGGCTGGGCCAGGCGCGTGCGCGGCTATTCTCTGCTGCGCGCCCCTCGCTGTTGTGCGTCGTCGAAGGAGAGAAGGAAGCGAAACCAAGGGGAAAAAAAGAAAAGAGAACAGGCAAAAGATGGCAGACCAGGCGGCTACGAACGAGACTGCCGCGGCACCCGCCGCCACCGGCACTACGAAGAAGGCCAAGTCTGCGTCGTCTGCGAAGAAGCCGCGCGCCAAGCCTGCGCACCCGCGCACCTCTGAGATGGTGACGGCCGCCATCAAGAGTCTGAAGGAGCGCGGCGGGTCGTCGCTGCAGGCGATCAAGAAGTACATTGCCGCGCACTACAAGCTGGACGCGGAGAAGCTGGCGCCCTTTATCAAGAAGTACCTCAAGTCGGCCGTCGTGGCTGGCGAGCTGGTGCAGACGAAGGGGAAGGGCGCGTCGGGCTCTTTCAAGCTTGCCGGCGCCGGCGGCGGGGCGGCCGAGGGCGGCAAGGCTCGTGGTGGCGGCGGTGGTGCGAAGAAGAAGCGCGCCGCTCCGGCCAGCAAGGAGAAGAAGGGGGCCCGTGCGGCCGGCGCAAAGAAGGCTGGCGGCGTGAAGGCGGCGACCGGTCGGAAGGCGGGCGCCGCCAAGAAGGCGTCTGCGGCGTCGGCCGCTCCCGCGGGTGCGAAGAAGGCGGCTGCGGCCAAGCCGGCCAAGGCCAAGTCGCCGTCGAAGGCGAAGAAGGCCGCCAAGGTTCCGACGAAGAAGCCGAAGGCGCCGCGCCCGAAGAAGGCGACGGCGACGCCGTCTAAGGCGAAGGCTTCGCCCAAGAAGAAGAAGTAAAAAGGGCAGGGAAGGGTTGGCGGTTGACACCGTCGCCTGGTGGCCGGCGCGCAACCAGAGGCTGTCGCGCGGTCCCGGACAAAAACAAAAACGGCCCTTCTCAGGGCCATCAAAGCACGTCGGGAAGGTGTTGATTGTCGTGTCGTGGTCGGTCGGTTGCCTTGTCTGTCTGTCTTGCTTGCTGGCGTTTGTTTGTTTGTTTCATGTGTGGATGGTGTTTGCGTGCCGCGGTGGTTGGATTGTGGGGTCGTTGGCGGGCGTGGGCGGCGGCGCCGCGGTTGGTGTTACATAAAGTGTATTTTACTTTTATTATTTTTACCTATTTATTTTGCGCCGCGTTTGTTTGTTTGTCTTGGTGGTGGTTTTGGAATAGTCTTTTTTGCTTTGCTTTGCTTTGCTTTCCGGGCGTCACGTTTTGTGCCGTGGCCTGTGTGGGTGGCGCTATTGACGCTTGCGACTTGGCTCGGCCGGTGCGGTGCTTTTTTTTTTTTTTTTTTTTTTTTTTTGGAAACGGCGGCGCCGGGCCGGGCCGGGCCGGGGGTGGGACGACTGGACTGGACTGGAGAGTGAGTGGGGAACTAGTCGTTGCGACCGACAAAGTTTTGCTCGCGACGGAGAGACGTTAGTGGCCCTGAAAAGGGCCGTTTTGTTTGTTTGGCGGTGTGCGGGTTTAGGCGCGCTCGCCGCGGATGCGGCGCGCGAGCTGGATGTCCTTGGGCATGATGGTGACTCGCTTGGCGTGGATTGCGCACAGGTTGGTGTCTTCGAAGAGGCCGACGAGGTAGGCCTCGCTGGCCTCCTGCAGGGCCATGACTGCGGAGCTCTGGAAGCGCAGGTCGGTCTTGAAGTCCTGGGCGATCTCGCGCACTAGGCGCTGGAATGGCAGCTTGCGGATGAGCAGCTCTGTGCTCTTCTGGTAGCGCCTGATTTCTCGCAGGGCGACGGTGCCCGGCCTGTAGCGGTGGGGCTTCTTGACGCCGCCGGTGGCGGGCGCGCTCTTCCTCGCCGCCTTGGTGGCGAGCTGTTTGCGCGGCGCCTTTCCGCCGGTGGACTTGCGGGCCGTTTGCTTTGTCCGGGCCATGGCTACTGCGGATGCGGATGCGGCGTGGAGGATATGCGTGCGCGACGGCGTCCGGTGCTGCCTTGACAACGGGCCCGCGCGCCCCGGGTGCTGCGCTTATATGCCCTCGGTGCGCGGTGGTGGGGGGAGGGGAGGGCGGGCCGCGGGGCCCCAGAGTCTATATAGGGGGGCGGCGCGCGCGCTGGGCGCCACAACCGTAGCCGACTCGCTAGCGCCGGGTGAGGAGCTTGCCTTGCTTTCTTGTTTTTTATATTATTGTGGTTGAGACGCTTGAAGAAGAAGAAGAATGACAGGCCGCGGCAAGGGAGGAAAGGGGCTCGGCAAGGGTGGCGCCAAGCGGCACCGCAAGGTGTTGCGCGACAACATCCAGGGCATCACGAAGCCCGCGATCCGCCGCCTGGCGCGCAGGGGCGGCGTGAAGCGCATCTCTGGTCTGATCTACGAGGAGACGCGCGGAGTGCTGAAGGTGTTCCTGGAGAACGTGATCCGCGACGCGGTGACGTACACTGAGCACGCCAAGCGCAAGACTGTGACGGCCATGGACGTGGTGTACGCCCTGAAGAGGCAGGGGCGCACCCTGTACGGTTTCGGCGGTTAGGCGGTGTGAGACCGAAGGAAGGAAAGAGAGAGATTGAGAAACGGCCCTTTTCAGGGCCACCACAGTGTTCGGAAGTTGAAAAGTGCGAAAGAGTCTGTGTTGCTGGTTTTTTCTCTTTTCCTTTTTAGTCTACTTGGCCTTTTAGTTTTGTTTGGAGGGTTTTTTTTGACGTGGTGTGCGGTGCGGTTGGGAGGGAAGGAAGCGTGCCCTTGCGTTGTGTGAGCTCCTTCCTTCCTTCCTTCCTTCCTTCCCCTCCCTCTTTGCTTGTATGCTTCTTGTCGGTGGATGGGCTGTGTGTTGCGGCGCGGCTGAGTGCCGAGGGGTTATTTTTGAGGTGTGTTGTTGTGCGCCACGTGTGCTGGTTAATGGTCGCGAGACTGTGCGTGCGTGGAGTTGAGTGGAGGAGGTGGCCAAGTACGTGTGTACAAGATGGCGGCGCCTGTGTGTGTAAGAAGGAAAAAACCGTACACAGAAAGAGAGAGAGAAAAGTGGTGCGACGAACGACTGGAATTCTGCTTTGGACGTAGGTTTGTGTGGTGGCCCTGAAAAGGGCCGATTGTGTTTTGTTTTTTGAGCCGAGGCGGCAAATGGCGCGCTGCGTGCCAAGGGAGCACGCGGCGGTTGCCGATTGCGCTGTCTCTCTTTTAGGCCTTCTTCTCGGTCTTCTTTGGCAGCAGGACGGCCTGGATGTTGGGCAGGACACCTCCCTGTGCGATGGTGACGCCCGACAAGAGCTTGTTGAGCTCCTCGTCGTTGCGTATGGCGAGCTGCAGGTGGCGCGGGATGATGCGCGTCTTCTTGTTGTCGCGGGCCGCGTTTCCGGCCAGCTCGAGCACCTCAGCCGCGAGGTACTCCATGACGGCGGCGAGGTAGACGGGCGCCCCGGCGCCGACGCGCTCGGCGTAGTTTCCCTTGCGCAGGAGGCGGTGGATTCTGCCGACCGGGAACTGGAGCCCAGCCCTGCTTGAGCGGGACTTTGACTTGCCCTTGACTTTGCCTCCCTTTCCGCGTCCGGACATGGCGATGGGCTAGTTTGGAAAGAAGCGAGAAAGAAAAGCACAACGCCCCAAACGGTGCGAGCCGCAGCGAGTCGAGCAGCGGAGTGCGTGCCGGCGCCGGCGGGGTGGGGGTCCTTTATGGGCTCGGGTGCGGCGGCCGGTTGCGCGCGCGCCCCATTGGTCGGCGGCCGCAGCAGGGCGAGCTGGTAAAGGTGCGGCGGCGGCGTGCGGCGGGTGCCACTGTGTGGGGAGACGCTGACTGGAGCGGAGCGCCTGACTGACTGACTGTTTGTTCGTGATGCCGCCCAAGACTAGCGGGAAAGCCGCCAAGAAGGCTGGCAAGGCGCAGAAGAACATTTCGAAGGGCGACAAGAAGAAGAAGCGCAAGAGGAAGGAGAGCTATGCCATCTACATCTACAAGGTGCTGAAGCAGGTGCACCCTGACACGGGCATCTCTTCGAAGGCGATGAGCATCATGAACAGCTTCGTGAACGACATTTTCGAGCGCATTGCGGCCGAGGCTTCTCGCCTGGCGCACTACAACAAGCGCTCGACCATCACGTCCCGCGAGATCCAGACCGCTGTGCGGCTCTTGCTGCCTGGCGAGCTGGCCAAGCACGCGGTGAGCGAGGGCACGAAGGCGGTGACCAAGTACACGAGCTCCAAGTAAGGAGGTGGCTCTTGGAAATAGGAGGCTCGTCCGCGGCGCGGCGAAGAAAAGAAAAAACGGCCCTTTTCAGGGCCACCGAAATGCCTTTGCGGGAAGGGCGGAATTGTTGTTGTTGTTGTTGTTGTTGTTGTTGTTGTGAGCGGGTGGACGGCGGCACAGCTGTAGCTGTAGCTTGTGGTGTGGTGCGGCGCCGGCGCCTTTGGTTTTGGTGTGACGTTGGGATACGCACTTTAGCCACAGCCGGGTCGTGGGCGTGGGTGTTTCGAGACGTGTTGGTGTTAGGGGGGCGGATCGCTGGAGTTGGCTTGTTTGATATATATATATATATATATATATATATTTTTTTTGTCCCCTTTGTATGGTATGGCCGGAGGTGTGGAACGGAAAGCAAACCGCGACTGTCGGATGTCACACCGTTGGTGGCGAGGGTGAGAAACACGTTGCCGCCTACAGCTGCTTCTACGCCGAGCGGGTGCGTTAAGTTAGTTGGTTGGTTGGGCGACGTAAAAGTGGAGCGTGGAGGTGTGTGTGAACGTGAGGAGACACGCATTGCATTGTATTTGTACGCGCGAGGTGAGTTAGGAGACCACGCGCCACGACGTACGGTGCCCTCTTTCGACCTGACGTCTGACGTCTGGTTTTTGTTTGTGGAGGCGGTGTCGTCATTCTGGATGTACGTGTATTTTCCGCTCAGTTGAGTGAGGTGACGCGAGACGACGGCGTCGGTGGTGTTTTTGTTTTGTTGTTGGCGCCCCGGGGATGAAGAGGGGCACCCGACGGTAACGAGAGGTTGCACTTTGTGATCGGTCGAATGTCCGGGGAGCGAGGAATAGGGTGGGGGGTTGAAAAGAAACGCCAGTGTAGGGCAACGGGACGGTGAACGTTCCCGTGGTGTCGGAGGTGTGCAGTGGGGGGGAGGAAAAAAAAAAAGCGCGTAACGGCGCGGCTGCCGTGGTGGAAACGTTCTCTCCAACTTTGGTGGTGTCCCCTGTGTGTTTTGTTGTTCTCTATATCGTGTGTCCCCTCGCACAAGACGCTCTCTGGGCGGGTTTGATTCATTCATTTTTGCATTGTCACGTAGCGTAGAATGGAATGCGCAAGAGTTGAGTGAGACTGGCGACGGTATATGGTCTGAGCAGCGTCAGCTGCACTGCACACTCCCCGGAAAAGAATCTTGGATGCCGTGCTAACTGAAATTTGGTGGACGGGGTTCTCAGGGCTGTTTTCCTATTTTGTTGTTTGTTTGTCTCTAGTTAAGATGGTGAAATGACGTCGAAGAAGCAGTATTGCAAATACTGTTATGGAAATGCCCTAGTTTGATGAAAGGAAATGTGTGTTGAATATACAGGATGGTAAAGACCAAGTGCGTTGAAAGAAACGTTGTGAAGGAACGAACGTTCCCTGAATTGGTTTCTTTTTGTTCCCGAGTTGTGTACAATGGACGACGGTTGTGCCATATCGCAGCATTGCATCATCCCCAGGTTTTATTTCAATTGAGCGATAAAAAAAGGAAAAAGAGAAGAACAAGAACACTATCGAAATGGTCTATGGTGTGTGACCCACAATTGTTGTCTTTAAATCACTTACCCAACCATGTCGTAAAAATATTTTTTTTTTTTTTTTTACAGTGGCTGCCGAATGACCTAGATGTAACAGAGAGAGAGAGAAACACATGGCGTGTCAGATGTTTGTTTTCTTTTCCCCCCCGTCAAGTGGCAAATGCGAACACCGTCAGCTGTAATTGACGATCGACACTAGTATGGCGCGAAAAAGGGTGTGCGACCTGTGCAGTTGTGGGTGAAACTTTGGGTGATGGGCTGTCATGCGGCATCGCGTGCGTTCATTACCCCTCGGCGGCGGCGCCGCAGCTCCGTCCAGCTCGCGCTCTCGGAAACAACCCTCTCGTAATGCCGCGTCTCCTCCGTCACTGCAATTTTCAAAGGGAAACCTGTGTGGCCGGTGGGGGTGTGTCAACCGTTGGCCTCAAGCTCCGCCGACAAAAAGTGTTGAGTGTATCCAGTGTGAGAGAGGTTGACGCTTTTCGTGGGGTGTGTGTGTGTGTGTGTGGCAATGTTTTGAAAAGTTTGCAACGTACGTTAAGAAGTGTTGACGCTGAAACTTGCGGGCTGTGTGGCCCTGGTGGTTGGCTGGCTGGAGACGCGGGCGTGTCCAGTCGGTCGGTTGTTGTGGCTGAAAGGTACGTATACGGTTCCGCCGTCCCGTCGGAACTGCGTCTGTCTGGAAGGTATGACGTGACGTGCAGTTTTTATTAGGTCAGCCCTTGTTGTGTATTGTTCCATTTGTTGCTCACTCGTCACCCGTATTTGGTGTGGCGATGTATGTGGACGTACTGCTGGATCAGTGTCAGGGTTTCCGTGGGAGGTGTTGGTTGGGGTTGGATTTGCCTGACACGGCTGAGTCCGCAATTGGCCTGCCGTTCGTTGATGCGATATGTGGGTTCTGAGGAAGAATGTGTACGAGATAGTTGCCCCTGCCCTGCCCTTTCTTTCGCGTTCGTGTGTGCCCCCCTTGTTGTGTAGTGTGGGTTGAAAATGGTTCTTTACCGAGTGGGGGGGAATGGGATGGACGGATCCGTTGCTGTTGCTGTCACCGTCAAGACAACGCACGCACGCACGCACCCCTGTCCTACGAGAAGGTGTGTCAACCGGGGTTTCGGTAGTCGTGTGTGTAGGGGACGGGGAGAAGCAAAGTGGAGAGTGCGGCACGGGCAGAGAGTGGAATTGGGGCGCGTTGATGTTGGGAAACATCCCCCAAGGGTTGCGGGATGATGTGGCGGTGAGAGCGGGGGGCGGGGGAGAAAAGAAAAGCGAAAAAGAACTAAGGAAGAGGAGGAGGCGTGCGTGCGCGCAGTGGCGGGGCACCAAAGACCTGTCGTGTGGTGTCGGCCGAACGCGAGCGCGAACGCGAACGCGTGTGCGGGGCAGCGTCGGCACGGAGAAGCGAGGAGGAGAGAGAGAGAGAGAGAGAGAGAGAGAGAGAGAGAGCTGGTCTGATGGGTATTTTTTACCCCCTGTACTCGAAGGACCGGATCTGTCCTTGATCCCTGCCTTCTGTCTGATTATGTTGGGTAACAAAATGATGGGTCTCTTGGGTGTGTGTAGATGTTTGTTGTTTGAGTGAGTGTTATGGTGTTTGTATTTTATTTTTGTTTATCATGGTATGTTGTAGTTTGTGGTGTTTTGTCGTGATGGGAAATGTCGTTCTTGGGTCGGGTGGATTTTGTCCCAGATTTCTGATGAGTGGGTGGTTCGAATCCGTGGTTTGGTGGGAAAAAAAAAAAAAAAAAAAAAAAAAAAAAAAAAAAAAACAACAAAAACAACTTTATGGATTTTTCTTTGGATGATTTCCGGGATTTTGATTGAGTATGTTATGGTTTGTGTATATGTCTCGGTTTGTCTGGTACCGGCCGGCATCAGCAGTAATTCTGAAGTATTTGTTCTGCACCCTTTTTTACTCTTGTTATGTTTGGTGTCTGCGGCCATTGACCAGATTTTCAGAGCCGTAAGTGATGGCTGGTTCCTATGACGGTTTTGAAGATTTTCTTTTTGGCGCGCATATTTATTCTGTTTCCTTTGATGATTGGGTACAGTCTGAATATTGCTGCTGCAGCCTTGTTACAAACGTGTGTAACATGGTCTCTAAATGTCAACCTCTTGTCCAGCTTGATGCCTAGATACTTTATTGTGCCTGACCATGGAAGATTGTTATTTCTGAGGCGTATATGCAGGTTAGGAGGTATTCTTTTTGAATGTGAATCGTATTGTATTGCTTGGGTTTTCTCCGCGTTTATTGTTTTTTGTTTCCATTGGTTAGCCCATTTCTGGATGGATTGTAGGTGTTGCTCTATTTTTGTGACTCTATATTGCAGGTTAGAACTGCTGCGGTAGACTGCAGTGTCGTCTGCAAATAGTGACAAGTGTCCTCCCAGCTGTTTGTTTGTGTATATTGAGTAGAGAATGGGCCCCAGCACTGAGCCTTGCGGGACTCCAGCCTCTATGGATCTAGTGTTACTTGCCGCTCCTGGTACATGGACATAGAATGCTCCGTTGCGGAGAAAAGAAGCAATAATGTGGATGGGGCAGTTGTACTGGTGGAGCTTGTAGATAAGGCGTTATCCGATGTCAAGCAGGACTGCTCCAGTACTGTGTCTAATGTTTCTGGCCTGACATATGTGCTCGACTAGTCTGGTCACCTGGTGGGTGGTGCTGTGTTCTTCGCGGAATCGGAATTGTTGTGGGATGATTATGTTGTTATCCTTTAAGAATTGAATTTCTTCAGTTCAGTTTGAATGAGCTTTCCGAGGACCTTTCCAAGGAAGTTGGCCTATAGTTTTGCGGAAATAATAAGTCCTTGTTTGGCTTTGGTAATGTGATGACTCGGGCCTGTTTCCAAGTAGTTTAGTCTGAAGCAAGCATTATATATTGATGTTAGATAGATAATTGATAGTTGCTGGAGGTAGGTGATGTAGTAGTTGCGGTTTGATGGAATCTGGGCCTGATGCCTTCTTAGGATGTGTGTATGTTTGTGATGTGATAAGATACGGGGTTTCTGCGTTTATTGGATTGTGAAAGATGTTCTGATCGGGGCACTTAGGATGCGGTTTTACCCTTCTGAGTACCATTTCCTGGTGGTCATCAGTTTCGTCATCTACCGCTTCTGGTGCTTGGAATTGCCTTTCTAGTGAATCCGCCAGTGCTTCAGCTCGGTCTGTGGGGTCGTTCCTTCCCCATGTAGATGTAGATGTTTCGTGTCTAGTTTACGAGTTTTAAGAAATTTCCAGAATTTTTCCTGGTCCCTTCCTGCTTCTCGTAACGTTTCCTCCCACGCCTCGCTACGGTGGTTTTCGGAGCTCTCTTTTTGATCCTCCCGGCCAATTGCTCTGATTTTCGTCGGTCGGCTGGGTCCCTGTAGTTTCTGGCGCGCGCGGGCTGCGGTTGGCGCCTTTGGTGGCAACGGCCGGGGCAAGCAGCGGTGTGTGGTGTGGTGCGGGGCGGGCAGGGGCAGGGGCAGGGGCAGTGGTGGTTGACGGATGGCCTGGGGGCCGAAAAACGGGGCCGGACGGCGGACGGCGGACGGCGGACGGATGTTGAGAGAGGCGGCGCGCACGCGTCTCGCGCGGACACAGGCGCCACAGCGTTGATGATTGGAAGGAGGTGCGGTGCGGGGATGGGCCCAGGAAAAAAGACGGTCGTGGCCCCTGTCTTGGGTGCGTGTCGACGTCAGCACCGTCGGTGTGGTGTGGGCAGGGAGGGGGGAAAAGCGGGCTGCGGGCTGCGGAGGGAATGGTGGTGGGGAGTAGGCACACATGTGGGCGGGCGCAAAATCGGCCGGTGCCCGTAAACCGCGGCGGGATATTGGGTGGAAAAGAGGGAAATTGTAGAAAGGAAAACAAGCGGAGGGGGCGAATGTGGTGGGGTGGGGGGACGGGCGGGGGCGAGGCGACAGCTTGCTTTTTCTTTTTCATTTTATTTTATTTTGTTGTAGTGTTTTTGTTTTTTTTTTTTTGTTTTTTTTTGCGTGTGTGTGGCCTTGGAGAGGCTGGTCTTGTGTGGCTTACGCTTTGGGTGCGTGTGTTGGTACTTTTTCGTTTTTTTCTTGTTCTGCAGAGCAGGGGCGGGGCGGTGGGAACGGCTGGCTGGCTGTGCCCAGAGGAGGAGGAGACGCTGGCGGCGGGCCCGGCTTGGGGCTGCTGTTGCATGCGCTGTGCAAAGAAAGGAAGAGTGGGTTTGTTTGGCTGGTGAAGTGCATTATTTAAGTGTGGGCTTGCCGGCCTGGCTCCGATGCGCAGGTAGATAGATGCCGGCGGCGACCGCAGGCAGGCGCGTTGTGTGTACAGAGGGACGAGCCATGTGTTTTGCAAGCAGGACGTGGCGTGCCGAGTGGAGAGGAGGCGGCGGCTCGGCTCGGTTCGGCCCGGTCCGGCGGTGCCGCGCTGTTGTCGCGGACGTGAGCGCCCCCTGGCGGGCGGGTGGTTGGCGGCGGCGTGGTGGACGCGTGTGGCAGTTGTGTGCACGGGTTGCTTGGGCGAGTGAGCAGTGGCTGGCGGTGTTGGCGCGTCGTCGGGGAGGTATGTGTTGCGGCCGCGTCTGCTGCGCGCTGCGTCGTTGTGTCGACTGTGTGTGGGCGTGGGCACGTGTGCTCTGCCGAGGGCGTCGTAAAAAAGTGGGTCGCGGTGTGCGTGCGTAGCCCGTGATGATGTATTGTGCGTCGCGTCGTTGTGTGCGAAACGGATGCCGAGAGGTGTGTGGTGAGTGCGAAGCGCGAATGTGCGGCGTTTGGCGGTTTCGGTGTGTTTTCTGTTTTTGCGGCGTGAGAGTGGGGCTGGCTGGCTGTTTGTTGTTGGTTGCCTTGTGTGTGTAGGTTGATGGCGCGACGCGGAGGGGACGCCGTTTGCTGCGTGCCTTGCCTCGCGTGTGTTTGGGTCGTGGGGGCGGTGTTTTTGTTTGTATTTGGATTTTCATTTTTTGGCGTGTTGTGTCGTGTATGGCAAGGGCGAGAGGAGTAGTGCGGTAGTGGTAGTGCAGTAGTGTCGTTGCGGCACGGGCGTCTGGTGGGGCTGTGCGTCGTGGCGGGGAAGGTGTGTAGGTTGCGGCGATGCGGCGAGCCCAGCCCGTCGTTTGACGGTGTGCCGGGTGAGTTGCGCTGCGAATCGAGTGTGGCGGGAAGGGAGCTGCGTGGCGCCTGCGTCCGTTGGCAGCAGGGGCTGTGCTTTTGAGAGTTTGTTTGATTTCGGGACGACGACGACGACGACGACTGGTTGGTTGGTTGGTTGGTTGGTGGGTGGGGTGGCGTGCACGTTTGTCGTACTGGGCGAGTCGATTGCCTGCCGGCTGGCGAAAGGTGCGCCGCCGCCGCCCGTCTCTCGCGCTCTGTGTTGTTTTTTTTTTTTTTTTTCTGTGTGTGTCGGCTGCGTTTTTGTTTGCGGTGCGCGCGAAAACGGTGGTGCCGAAAGTGTGCCGGCGTGGCGTTGCGACCGCGACCGCGACCGCGACCGCGACGAGCCGCGGGCGCGCCATTTGGCTGGTGTTGCGTGAAGAGCGGCTGTGTACGGGTAGTGGCTGTAGCCGTACGTGTACGTGCATCCGGCCCGGCCGCCAGCCCAGCCCAGCCCAGCCGAGTCGGGTGAGCGGAGGCCGACACGTGGTGGTGCTGTGCTCTCTCGGCTCGGGGGGGTTTGTGTGTGTGTGCGTGCGATCTGTGCGTGCGTGTGTTGTGTGTGTGTGTGTGTGTGTGTGTGTGTGTGTGTGTGTGTGTGTGTCTCGTTCGCTCTCCGGAATCTGCTCGTTCTGCTGATCCCCGCCTGTCGGCGTCGTTTATTTTTACTTATTTATTTTTTACCTGTTGTTTGTTTTTCGACGTCGTCTTGCAGTTTTGTCCTTTGCGGCGTGCCGACGACCCGCCGCGCGACCTTATGAAACCCCAAAGCGTGGCGTGGCCGAGCCGCAGCAGCTAAGGGGGTGCGGCCGCCTCGACGCCTTAACCTCCTAAACTTCTTTAAGCCGTTAACGCAGCCACCTAAACTAACGTAACCTAACCTAAGCCCTTAGGCCAACCCCCAAGTCGCCTTAACCTAACGTACGTGACCGCAACCTTAGCTTAACGCCTACGTTAAGACGTGACGTCACGTCAACGCTTAACCTAACCCTGACGCCTTCTTAGCCTAACCTGACGTAACCTAAGGTAAGGTAACCGTTGAAAGAAAGAAACCACCTTTGTTTTGACGTTGAGGCGTGTAAGGTCGGCTGTGAGGGCAGATTCGGTGTGTCTGTAGTTGGGGCTGGCTGGTAAATTTATTTTGTTTGTTTGTTTATCGTTGTTTTGTTTTCGCCTGTGGCGGGGGGGTTGGCGCTCCGTCGGCCGGTGCCATGTTGCGCAGGCGGCGATCGTAAAAAAGTAAAAAAAAAAAAAAAAAGAAAAAAAAATGTGTTGGAAGGGCTGTGGGTGTTGGCGGGCGAGGCGAGAGGAGGAGGACGGCCCGCGGCCGTGGCCCGACGGCTGCGGGCCGATCGGGAAAACGGCGGAAGGCGATGGGGCGGCGGAGGTGCGTTTGTGCACGGCCGTCATCGCCGCACGACTCGGCTCGTGTGGCTGTGGCGCCGGCCGCGGTGGCCGGGCTGCCGCGGCGACGGTGTGGGAGTTTTGACGAAGGTTTGGCCATTGTGGCGGGTCGTCGGCTGGGGCTGTGGGGGCGGCATTTGGGCGGGGGCGGCGATTCTCGGCGGGCCGACCCAGGCTGTGGCGCGCGGTGGCTGCAGTTTGGCCGTGGTTTGCGGCGCCGCCGCGGCGACTGGTTGGCGACCGTGGTGTCGGTGTGTGTAGCCCCATCCTCGGTGGTTTGAATGGCGCGGGTGGTTGCGGCGCAGGTTGGGGGCTGCTCCGCGCAGGCTGTCGGACGTTGGGCGGTAGCAAGCGCGGGAGGCGCGGCGCGGCGGCGCGGCGGCGCGCCGAGTGGCGGCCGCTCTCTCGGCCGTCCGCGCCCGCCCGCGACACTGGCTGGGCCAGGCGCGTGCGCGGCTATTCTCTGCTGCGCGCCCCTCGCTGTTGTGCGTCGTCGAAGGAGAGAAGGAAGCGAAACCAAGGGGAAAAAAAGAAAAGAGAACAGGCAAAAGATGGCAGACCAGGCGGCTACGAACGAGACTGCCGCGGCACCCGCCGCCACCGGCACTACGAAGAAGGCCAAGTCTGCGTCGTCTGCGAAGAAGCCGCGCGCCAAGCCTGCGCACCCGCGCACCTCTGAGATGGTGACGGCCGCCATCAAGAGTCTGAAGGAGCGCGGCGGGTCGTCGCTGCAGGCGATCAAGAAGTACATTGCCGCGCACTACAAGCTGGACGCGGAGAAGCTGGCGCCCTTTATCAAGAAGTACCTCAAGTCGGCCGTCGTGGCTGGCGAGCTGGTGCAGACGAAGGGGAAGGGCGCGTCGGGCTCTTTCAAGCTTGCCGGCGCCGGCGGCGGGGCGGCCGAGGGCGGCAAGGCTCGTGGTGGCGGCGGTGGTGCGAAGAAGAAGCGCGCCGCTCCGGCCAGCAAGGAGAAGAAGGGGGCCCGTGCGGCCGGCGCAAAGAAGGCTGGCGGCGTGAAGGCGGCGACCGGTCGGAAGGCGGGCGCCGCCAAGAAGGCGTCTGCGGCGTCGGCCGCTCCCGCGGGTGCGAAGAAGGCGGCTGCGGCCAAGCCGGCCAAGGCCAAGTCGCCGTCGAAGGCGAAGAAGGCCGCCAAGGTTCCGACGAAGAAGCCGAAGGCGCCGCGCCCGAAGAAGGCGACGGCGACGCCGTCTAAGGCGAAGGCTTCGCCCAAGAAGAAGAAGTAAAAAGGGCAGGGAAGGGTTGGCGGTTGACACCGTCGCCTGGTGGCCGGCGCGCAACCAGAGGCTGTCGCGCGGTCCCGGACAAAAACAAAAACGGCCCTTCTCAGGGCCATCAAAGCACGTCGGGAAGGTGTTGATTGTCGTGTCGTGGTCGGTCGGTTGCCTTGTCTGTCTGTCTTGCTTGCTGGCGTTTGTTTGTTTGTTTCATGTGTGGATGGTGTTTGCGTGCCGCGGTGGTTGGATTGTGGGGTCGTTGGCGGGCGTGGGCGGCGGCGCCGCGGTTGGTGTTACATAAAGTGTATTTTACTTTTATTATTTTTACCTATTTATTTTGCGCCGCGTTTGTTTGTTTGTCTTGGTGGTGGTTTTGGAATAGTCTTTTTTGCTTTGCTTTGCTTTGCTTTCCGGGCGTCACGTTTTGTGCCGTGGCCTGTGTGGGTGGCGCTATTGACGCTTGCGACTTGGCTCGGCCGGTGCGGTGCTTTTTTTTTTTTTTTTTTTTTTTTTTGGAAACGGCGGCGCCGGGCCGGGCCGGGCCGGGGGTGGGACGACTGGACTGGACTGGAGAGTGAGTGGGGAACTAGTCGTTGCGACCGACAAAGTTTTGCTCGCGACGGAGAGACGTTAGTGGCCCTGAAAAGGGCCGTTTTGTTTGTTTGGCGGTGTGCGGGTTTAGGCGCGCTCGCCGCGGATGCGGCGCGCGAGCTGGATGTCCTTGGGCATGATGGTGACTCGCTTGGCGTGGATTGCGCACAGGTTGGTGTCTTCGAAGAGGCCGACGAGGTAGGCCTCGCTGGCCTCCTGCAGGGCCATGACTGCGGAGCTCTGGAAGCGCAGGTCGGTCTTGAAGTCCTGGGCGATCTCGCGCACTAGGCGCTGGAATGGCAGCTTGCGGATGAGCAGCTCTGTGCTCTTCTGGTAGCGCCTGATTTCTCGCAGGGCGACGGTGCCCGGCCTGTAGCGGTGGGGCTTCTTGACGCCGCCGGTGGCGGGCGCGCTCTTCCTCGCCGCCTTGGTGGCGAGCTGTTTGCGCGGCGCCTTTCCGCCGGTGGACTTGCGGGCCGTTTGCTTTGTCCGGGCCATGGCTACTGCGGATGCGGATGCGGCGTGGAGGATATGCGTGCGCGACGGCGTCCGGTGCTGCCTTGACAACGGGCCCGCGCGCCCCGGGTGCTGCGCTTATATGCCCTCGGTGCGCGGTGGTGGGGGGAGGGGAGGGCGGGCCGCGGGGCCCCAGAGTCTATATAGGGGGGCGGCGCGCGCGCTGGGCGCCACAACCGTAGCCGACTCGCTAGCGCCGGGTGAGGAGCTTGCCTTGCTTTCTTGTTTTTTATATTATTGTGGTTGAGACGCTTGAAGAAGAAGAAGAATGACAGGCCGCGGCAAGGGAGGAAAGGGGCTCGGCAAGGGTGGCGCCAAGCGGCACCGCAAGGTGTTGCGCGACAACATCCAGGGCATCACGAAGCCCGCGATCCGCCGCCTGGCGCGCAGGGGCGGCGTGAAGCGCATCTCTGGTCTGATCTACGAGGAGACGCGCGGAGTGCTGAAGGTGTTCCTGGAGAACGTGATCCGCGACGCGGTGACGTACACTGAGCACGCCAAGCGCAAGACTGTGACGGCCATGGACGTGGTGTACGCCCTGAAGAGGCAGGGGCGCACCCTGTACGGTTTCGGCGGTTAGGCGGTGTGAGACCGAAGGAAGGAAAGAGAGAGATTGAGAAACGGCCCTTTTCAGGGCCACCACAGTGTTCGGAAGTTGAAAAGTGCGAAAGAGTCTGTGTTGCTGGTTTTTTCTCTTTTCCTTTTTAGTCTACTTGGCCTTTTAGTTTTGTTTGGAGGGTTTTTTTGACGTGGTGTGCGGTGCGGTTGGGAGGGAAGGAAGCGTGCCCTTGCGTTGTGTGAGCTCCTTCCTTCCTTCCTTCCTTCCTTCCCCTCCCTCTTTGCTTGTATGCTTCTTGTCGGTGGATGGGCTGTGTGTTGCGGCGCGGCTGAGTGCCGAGGGGTTATTTTTGAGGTGTGTTGTTGTGCGCCACGTGTGCTGGTTAATGGTCGCGAGACTGTGCGTGCGTGGAGTTGAGTGGAGGAGGTGGCCAAGTACGTGTGTACAAGATGGCGGCGCCTGTGTGTGTAAGAAGGAAAAAACCGTACACAGAAAGAGAGAGAGAAAAGTGGTGCGACGAACGACTGGAATTCTGCTTTGGACGTAGGTTTGTGTGGTGGCCCTGAAAAGGGCCGATTGTGTTTTGTTTTTTGAGCCGAGGCGGCAAATGGCGCGCTGCGTGCCAAGGGAGCACGCGGCGGTTGCCGATTGCGCTGTCTCTCTTTTAGGCCTTCTTCTCGGTCTTCTTTGGCAGCAGGACGGCCTGGATGTTGGGCAGGACACCTCCCTGTGCGATGGTGACGCCCGACAAGAGCTTGTTGAGCTCCTCGTCGTTGCGTATGGCGAGCTGCAGGTGGCGCGGGATGATGCGCGTCTTCTTGTTGTCGCGGGCCGCGTTTCCGGCCAGCTCGAGCACCTCAGCCGCGAGGTACTCCATGACGGCGGCGAGGTAGACGGGCGCCCCGGCGCCGACGCGCTCGGCGTAGTTTCCCTTGCGCAGGAGGCGGTGGATTCTGCCGACCGGGAACTGGAGCCCAGCCCTGCTTGAGCGGGACTTTGACTTGCCCTTGACTTTGCCTCCCTTTCCGCGTCCGGACATGGCGATGGGCTAGTTTGGAAAGAAGCGAGAAAGAAAAGCACAACGCCCCAAACGGTGCGAGCCGCAGCGAGTCGAGCAGCGGAGTGCGTGCCGGCGCCGGCGGGGTGGGGGTCCTTTATGGGCTCGGGTGCGGCGGCCGGTTGCGCGCGCGCCCCATTGGTCGGCGGCCGCAGCAGGGCGAGCTGGTAAAGGTGCGGCGGCGGCGTGCGGCGGGTGCCACTGTGTGGGGAGACGCTGACTGGAGCGGAGCGCCTGACTGACTGACTGTTTGTTCGTGATGCCGCCCAAGACTAGCGGGAAAGCCGCCAAGAAGGCTGGCAAGGCGCAGAAGAACATTTCGAAGGGCGACAAGAAGAAGAAGCGCAAGAGGAAGGAGAGCTATGCCATCTACATCTACAAGGTGCTGAAGCAGGTGCACCCTGACACGGGCATCTCTTCGAAGGCGATGAGCATCATGAACAGCTTCGTGAACGACATTTTCGAGCGCATTGCAACACGCGATCTAGTGTGGCGCACTACAACAAGCGCTCGACCATCACGTCCCGCGAGATCCAGACCGCTGTGCGGCTCTTGCTGCCTGGCGAGCTGGCCAAGCACGCGGTGAGCGAGGGCACGAAGGCGGTGACCAAGTACACGAGCTCCAAGTAAGGAGGTGGCTCTTGGAAATAGGAGGCTCGTCCGCGGCGCGGCGAAGAAAAGAAAAAACGGCCCTTTTCAGGGCCACCGAAATGCCTTTGCGGGAAGGGCGGAATTGTTGTTGTTGTTGTTGTTGTTGTTGTTGTTGTGAGCGGGTGGACGGCGGCACAGCTGTAGCTGTAGCTTGTGGTGTGGTGCGGCGCCGGCGCCTTTGGTTTTGGTGTGACGTTGGGATACGCACTTTAGCCACAGCCGGGTCGTGGGCGTGGGTGTTTCGAGACGTGTTGGTGTTAGGGGGGCGGATCGCTGGAGTTGGCTTGTTTGATATATATATATATATATATATATATTTTTTTTGTCCCCTTTGTATGGTATGGCCGGAGGTGTGGAACGGAAAGCAAACCGCGACTGTCGGATGTCACACCGTTGGTGGCGAGGGTGAGAAACACGTTGCCGCCTACAGCTGCTTCTACGCCGAGCGGGTGCGTTAAGTTAGTTGGTTGGTTGGGCGACGTAAAAGTGGAGCGTGGAGGTGTGTGTGAACGTGAGGAGACACGCATTGCATTGTATTTGTACGCGCGAGGTGAGTTAGGAGACCACGCGCCACGACGTACGGTGCCCTCTTTCGACCTGACGTCTGACGTCTGGTTTTTGTTTGTGGAGGCGGTGTCGTCATTCTGGATGTACGTGTATTTACCGCTCAGTTAGTGAGGTGACGCGAGAACGACGGCGTCGGTGGTGTTTTTGTTTTGTTGTTGGCGCCCCGGGGATGAAGAGGGGCACCCGACGGTAACGAGAGGTTGCACTTTGTGATCGGTCGAATGTCCGGGGAGCGAGGAATAGGGTGGGGGGGTTGAAAAGAAACGCCAGTGTAGGGCAACGGGACGGTGAACGTTCCCGTGGTGTCGGAGGTGTGCAGTGGGGGGGAGGAAAAAAAAAAAGCGCGTAACGGCGCGGCTGCCGTGGTGGAAACGTTCTCTCCAACTTTGGTGGTGTCCCCTGTGTGTTTTGTTGTTCTCTATATCGTGTGTCCCCTCGCACAAGACGCTCTCCTGGGCGGGTTTGATTCATTCATTTTTGCATTGTCACGTAGCGTAGAATGGAATGCGCAAGAGTTGAGTGAGACTGGCGACGGTATATGGTCTGAGCAGCGTCAGCTGCACTGCACACTCCCCGGAAAAGAATCTTGGATGCCGTGCTAACTGAAATTTGGTGGACGGGGTTCTCAGGGCTGTTTTCCTATTTTGTTGTTTGTAACACGCGATCTAGTGT
>NW_026062834.1:0-27836 GCF_023897955.1 Schistocerca gregaria | reverse complement strand
CACTAGATCGCTTGTTAACCCCCAAGTCGCCTTAACCTAACGTACGTGACCGCAACCTTAGCTTAACGCCTACGTTAAGACGTGACGTCACGTCAACGCTTAACCTAACCCTGACGCCTTCTTAGCCTAACCTGACGTAACCTAAGGTAAGGTAACCGTTGAAAGAAAGAAACCACCTTTGTTTTGACGTTGAGGCGTGTAAGGTCGGCTGTGAGGGCAGATTCGGTGTGTCTGTAGTTGGGGCTGGCTGGTAATTTATTTTGTTTGTTTGTTTATCGTTGTCTTGTTTTCGCCTGTGGCGGGGGGGTTGGCGCTCCGTCGGCCGGTGCCATGTTGCGCAGGCGGCGATCGTAAAAAAGTAGAAAAAAAAAAAGAAAAAAGAAAAAAAAAATGTGTTGGAAGGGCTGTGGGTGTTGGCGGGCGAGGCGAGAGGAGGAGGACGGCCCGCGGCCGTGGCCCGACGGCTGCGGGCCGATCGGGAAAACGGCGGAAGGCGATGGGGCGGCGGAGGTGCGTTTGTGCACGGCCGTCATCGCCGCACGACTCGGCTCGTGTGGCTGTGGCGCCGGCCGCGGTGGCCGGGCTGCCGCGGCGACGGTGTGGGAGTTTTGACGAAGGTTTGGCCATTGTGGCGGGTCGTCGGCTGGGGCTGTGGGGGCGGCATTTGGGCGGGGGCGGCGATTCTCGGCGGGCCGACCCAGGCTGTGGCGCGCGGTGGCTGCAGTTTGGCCGTGGTTTGCGGCGCCGCCGCGGCGACTGGTTGGCGACCGTGGTGTCGGTGTGTGTAGCCCCATCCTCGGTGGTTTGAATGGCGCGGGTGGTTGCGGCGCAGGTTGGGGGCTGCTCCGCGCAGGCTGTCGGACGTTGGGCGGTAGCAAGCGCGGGAGGCGCGGCGCGGCGGCGCGGCGGCGCGCCGAGTGGCGGCCGCTCTCTCGGCCGTCCGCGCCCGCCCGCGACACTGGCTGGGCCAGGCGCGTGCGCGGCTATTCTCTGCTGCGCGCCCCTCGCTGTTGTGCGTCGTCGAAGGAGAGAAGGAAGCGAAAGCAAGGGGAAAAAAGAAAAGAGAACAGGCAAAAGATGGCAGACCAGGCGGCTACGAACGAGACTGCCGCGGCACCCGCCGCCACCGGCACTACGAAGAAGGCCAAGTCTGCGTCGTCTGCGAAGAAGCCGCGCGCCAAGCCTGCGCACCCGCGCACCTCTGAGATGGTGACGGCCGCCATCAAGAGTCTGAAGGAGCGCGGCGGGTCGTCGCTGCAGGCGATCAAGAAGTACATTGCCGCGCACTACAAGCTGGACGCGGAGAAGCTGGCGCCCTTTATCAAGAAGTACCTCAAGTCGGCCGTCGTGGCTGGCGAGCTGGTGCAGACGAAGGGGAAGGGCGCGTCGGGCTCTTTCAAGCTTGCCGGCGCCGGCGGCGGGGCGGCCGAGGGCGGCAAGGCTCGTGGTGGCGGCGGTGGTGCGAAGAAGAAGCGCGCCGCTCCGGCCAGCAAGGAGAAGAAGGGGGCCCGTGCGGCCGGCGCAAAGAAGGCTGGCGGCGTGAAGGCGGCGACCGGTCGGAAGGCGGGCGCCGCCAAGAAGGCGTCTGCGGCGTCGGCCGCTCCCGCGGGTGCGAAGAAGGCGGCTGCGGCCAAGCCGGCCAAGGCCAAGTCGCCGTCGAAGGCGAAGAAGGCCGCCAAGGTTCCGACGAAGAAGCCGAAGGCGCCGCGCCCGAAGAAGGCGACGGCGACGCCGTCTAAGGCGAAGGCTTCGCCCAAGAAGAAGAAGTAAAAAGGGCAGGGAAGGGTTGGCGGTTGACACCGTCGCCTGGAGGCCGGCGCGCAACCAGAGGCTGTCGCGCGGTCCCGGACAAAAACAAAAACGGCCCTTCTCAGGGCCATCAAAGCACGTCGGGAAGGTGTTGATTGTCGTGTCGTGTCGTGGTCGGTCGGTTGCCTTGTTGTCTGTCTGTCTGTCTTGCTTGCTGGCGTTTGTTTGTTTCATGTGTGGATGGTGGTTGGATTGTGGGGTCGTTGGCGGGCGTGGGCGGCGGCGCCGCGGTTGGTGTTACACAAAGTGTATTTTACTTTTATTATTTTTTACCTATTTATTTTGCGCCGCGTTTGTTTGTTTGTTTGTCTTGGTGGTGGTTTTGGAATAGTCTTTTTTGCTTTGCTTTGCTTTCCGGGCGTCACGTTTTGTGCCGTGGCCTGTGTGGGTGGCGCTATTGACGCTTGCGACTTGGTTCGGCCGGTGCGGTGCTTTTTTCTTTTTTTTGGAAACGGCGGCGCCGGGCCGGGCCGGGGGTGGGACGACTGGACTGGAGAGTGAGTGGGGAACTAGTCGTTGCGACCGACAAAGTTTTGCTCGCGACGGAGAGACGTTAGTGGCCCTGAAAAGGGCCGTTTTGTTTGTTTGGCGGTGTGCGGGTTTAGGCGCGCTCGCCGCGGATGCGGCGCGCGAGCTGGATGTCCTTGGGCATGATGGTGACTCGCTTGGCGTGGATTGCGCACAGGTTGGTGTCTTCGAAGAGGCCGACGAGGTAGGCCTCGCTGGCCTCCTGCAGGGCCATGACTGCGGAGCTCTGGAAGCGCAGGTCGGTCTTGAAGTCCTGGGCGATCTCGCGCACTAGGCGCTGGAATGGCAGCTTGCGGATGAGCAGCTCTGTGCTCTTCTGGTAGCGCCTGATTTCTCGCAGGGCGACGGTGCCCGGCCTGTAGCGGTGGGGCTTCTTGACGCCGCCGGTGGCGGGCGCGCTCTTCCTCGCCGCCTTGGTGGCGAGCTGTTTGCGCGGCGCCTTTCCGCCGGTGGACTTGCGGGCCGTTTGCTTTGTCCGGGCCATGGCTACTGCGGATGCGGATGCGGCGTGGAGGATATGCGTGCGCGACGGCGTCCGGTGCTGCCTTGACAACGGGCCCGCGCGCCCCGGGTGCTGCGCTTATATGCCCTCGGTGCGCGGTGGTGGGGGGAGGGGAGGGCGGGCCGCGGGGCCCCAGAGTCTATATAGGGGGGCGGCGCGCGCGCTGGGCGCCACAACCGTAGCCGACTCGCTAGCGCCGGGTGAGGAGCTTGCCTTGCTTTCTGTTTTTTATATTATTGTGGTTGAGACGCTTGAAGAAGAAGAATGACAGGCCGCGGCAAGGGAGGAAAGGGGCTCGGCAAGGGTGGCGCCAAGCGGCACCGCAAGGTGTTGCGCGACAACATCCAGGGCATCACGAAGCCCGCGATCCGCCGCCTGGCGCGCAGGGGCGGCGTGAAGCGCATCTCTGGTCTGATCTACGAGGAGACGCGCGGAGTGCTGAAGGTGTTCCTGGAGAACGTGATCCGCGACGCGGTGACGTACACTGAGCACGCCAAGCGCAAGACTGTGACGGCCATGGACGTGGTGTACGCCCTGAAGAGGCAGGGGCGCACCCTGTACGGTTTCGGCGGTTAGGCGGTGTGAGACCGAAGGAAGGAAAGAGAGATAGATTGAAAAACGGCCCTTTTCAGGGCCACCACAGTGTTCGGAAGTTGAAAAGTGCGAAAGAGTCTGTGTTGCTGGTTTTTCTTTTCCTTTTTAGTCTACTTGGCCTTTTAGTTTTGTTTGGAGTTTTTTTTGACGTGGTGTGCGGTGCGGTTGGGAGGGAAGGAAGCGTGCCCTTGCGTTGTGTGAGCTCCTTCCTTCCTTCCTTCCTTCCCCTCCCTCTTTGCTTGTATGCTTCTTGTCGGTGGATGGGCTGTGTGTTGCGGCGCGGCTGAGCGCCGAGGGGTTATTTTTGAGGTGTGTTGTTGTGCGCCACGTGTGCTGGTTAATGGTCGCGAGACTGTGCGTGCGTGGAGTTGAGTGGAGGAGGTGGCCAAGTACGTGTGTACAAGATGGCGGCGCCTGTGTGTGTAAGAAGGAAAAAAAAACCGTACACAGAGAGAGAGAGAGAGAGAGAGAGAGAGAGAGAGAGAGAGAGAAAAGTGGTGCGACGAACGACTGGAATTCTGCTTTGGACGTAGGTTTGTGTGGTGGCCCTGAAAAGGGCCGATTGTGTTTTGTTTTTTGAGCCGAGGCGGCAAATGGCGCGCTGCGTGCCAAGGGAGCACGCGGCGGTTGCCGATTGCGCTGTCTCTCTTTTAGGCCTTCTTCTCGGTCTTCTTTGGCAGCAGGACGGCCTGGATGTTGGGCAGGACACCTCCCTGTGCGATGGTGACGCCCGACAAGAGCTTGTTGAGCTCCTCGTCGTTGCGTATGGCGAGCTGCAGGTGGCGCGGGATGATGCGCGTCTTCTTGTTGTCGCGGGCCGCGTTTCCGGCCAGCTCGAGCACCT
The DNA here is from genome assembly GCF_023897955.1 of Schistocerca gregaria. Classification (NCBI taxonomy): domain Eukaryota; kingdom Metazoa; phylum Arthropoda; class Insecta; order Orthoptera; family Acrididae; genus Schistocerca; species Schistocerca gregaria. The sequence continues at coordinate 23,559 of NW_026062834.1, read as the reverse complement.
CAGCCGCGAGGTACTCCATGACGGCGGCGAGGTAGACGGGCGCCCCGGCGCCGACGCGCTCGGCGTAGTTTCCCTTGCGCAGGAGGCGGTGGATTCTGCCGACCGGGAACTGGAGCCCAGCCCTGCTTGAGCGGGACTTTGACTTGCCCTTGACTTTGCCTCCCTTTCCGCGTCCGGACATGGCGATGGGCTAGTTTGGAAAGAAGCGAGAAAGAAAAAGCACAACGCCCCAAACGGTGCGAGCCGCAGCGAGTCGAGCAGCGGAGTGCGTGCCGGCGCCGGCGGGGTGGGGGTCCTTTATGGGCTCGGGTGCGGCGGCCGGTTGCGCGCGCGCCCCATTGGTCGGCGGCCGCAGCAGGGCGAGCTGGTAAAGGTGCGGCGGCGGCGTGCGGCGGGTGCCACTGTGTGGGGAGACGCTGACTGGAGCGGAGCGCCTGACTGACTGACTGACTGCGCGTGCCTGCCTGCCTGCCTGCCTGCCTGCCTGCCTGCCTGTTTGTTCGTGATGCCGCCCAAGACTAGCGGGAAAGCCGCCAAGAAGGCTGGCAAGGCGCAGAAGAACATTTCGAAGGGCGACAAGAAGAAGAAGCGCAAGAGGAAGGAGAGCTATGCCATCTACATCTACAAGGTGCTGAAGCAGGTGCACCCTGACACGGGCATCTCTTCGAAGGCGATGAGCATCATGAACAGCTTCGTGAACGACATTTTCGAGCGCATTGCGGCCGAGGCTTCTCGCCTGGCGCACTACAACAAGCGCTCGACCATCACGTCCCGCGAGATCCAGACCGCTGTGCGGCTCTTGCTGCCTGGCGAGCTGGCCAAGCACGCGGTGAGCGAGGGCACGAAGGCGGTGACCAAGTACACGAGCTCCAAGTAAGGAGGTGGCTCTTGGAAATAGGAGGCTCGTCCGCGGCGCGGCGAAGAAAAGAAAAAACGGCCCTTTTCAGGGCCACCAAAATGCCTTTGCGGGAAGGGCGGAATTGTTGTTGTTGTTGTTGTTGTTGTTGTGAGCGGGTGGACGGGCGGCACAGCTGTAGCTGTAGCTTGTGGTGTGGTGTGGTGCGGCGCCGGCGCCTTTGGTTTTGGTGTGACGTTGGGATACGCACTTTAGGCCACAGCCGGGTCGTGGGCGTGGGTGTTTCGAGACGTGTTGGTGTTAGGGGGGCGGATCGCTGGAGTTGGCTTGTTTGATATATATATTTTTTTTTTTTTTTTTGTCCCCTTTGTATGGTATGGCCGGAGGTGTGGAACGGAAAGCAAACCGCGATTGTCGGATGTCACACCGTTGGTGGCGAGGGTGAGAAACACGTTGCCGCCTACAGCTGCTTCTACGCCGAGCGGGTGGGTTAAGTTAGTAGTTGGTTGGTTGGGCGACGTAAAAGTGGAGCGTGGAGGTGTGTGTGAACGTGAGGAGACACGCATTGCATTGTATTTGTACGCGCGAGGTGAGTTAGGAGACCACGCGCCACGACGTACGGTGCCCTCTTTCGACCTGACGTCTGACGTCTGGAGGCGGTGTCGTCATTCTGGATGTACGTGTATTTTCCGCTCAGTTGAGTGAGGTGACGCGAGACGACGGCGTCGGTGGTGTTTTTGTTTTGTTGTTGGCGCCCCGGGGATGAAGAGGGGCACCCGACGGTAACGAGAGGTTGCACTTTGTGATCGGTCGAATGTCCGGGGAGCGAGGAATAGGGTGGGGGGTTGAAAAGAAACGCCAGTGTAGGGCAACGGGACGGTGAACGTTCCCGTGGTGTCGGAGGTGTGCAGTGGGGGGGAGGAAAAAAAAAAAGCGCGTAACGGCGCGGCTGCCGTGGTGGAAACGTTCTCTCCAACTGTGGTGGTGTCCCCTGTGTGTTTTGTTGTTCTCTATATCGTGTGTCCCCTCGCACAAGACGCTCTCTGGGCGGGTTTGATTCATTCATTTTTGCATAGTCACGTAGCGTAGAATGGAATGCGCAAGAGTTGAGTGAGACTGGCGACGGTATATGGTCTGAGCAGCGTCAGCTGCACTGCACTCCCCGGAAAAGAATCTTGGATGCCGTGCTAACTGAAATTTGGTGGACGGGGTTCTCAAGGCTGTTTTGCTATTTTCTTGTTTGTTTGTCTCTAGTTAAGATGGTGAAATGACGTCGAAGAAGCAGTATTGCAAATACTGTTATGGAAATGCCCTAGTTTGATGAAAGGAAATGTGTGTTGAATATACAGGATGGTAAAGACCAAGTGCGTTGAAAGAAACGTTGTGAAGGAACGAACGTTCCCTGAATTGGTTTCTTTTTGTTCCCGAGTTGTGTACAATGGACGACGGTTGTGCCATATCGCAGCATTGCATCATCCCCAGGTTTGATTTCAATTGAGCGATAAAAAAAGGAAAAAGAGAAGAACAAGAACACTATCGAAATGGTCTATGGTGTGTGACCCACAATTGTTGTCTTTAAATCACTTACCCAACCATGTCGTAAAAATATTTTTTTTTTTTTTTTTTTTTTTTTTTTTTTTTTTTTTACAGTGGCTGCCGAATGACCTAGATGTAACAGAGAGAGAGAGAAACACATGGCGTGTCAGATGTTTGTTTTCTTTTCCCCCCCCCCCCCCCCCCCTCTCGTCAAGTGGCAAATGCGAACACCGTCAGCTGTAATTGACGATCGACACTAGTATGGCGCGAAAAGGGGGTGCGACCTGTGCAGTTGTGGGTGAAACTTTGGGTGATGGGCTGTCATGCGGCATCGCGTGCGTTCATTACCCCTCGGCGGCGGCGGCGGCGGCGGCGGCGGCGCCGCAGCTCCGTCCAGCTCGCGCTCTCGGAAACAACCCTCTCGTAATGCCGCGTCTCCTCCGTCACTGCAATTTTCAAAGGGAAACCTGTGTGGCCGGTGGGGGTGTGTCAACCGTTGGCCCTCAAGCTCCGCCGACAAAAAGTGTTGAGTGTATCCAGTGTGAGAGAGGTTGACGCTTTTCGTGGTGTGTGTGTGTGTGTGTGTGTGTGTGTGTGTGGCAATGTTTTGAAAAGTTTGCAACGTACGTTAAGAAGTGTTGACGCTGAAACTTGCGGGCTGTGTGGCCCTGGTGGTTGGCTGGCTGGAGACGCGGGCGTGTCCAGTCGGTCGGTTGTTGTGGCTGAAAGGTACGTATACGGTTCCGCCGTCCCGTCGGAACTGCGTCTGTCTGGAAGGTATGACGTGACGTGCAGTTTTTATTAGGTCAGCCCTTGTTGTGTATTGTTCCATTTGTTGCTCACTCGTCACCCGTATTTGGTGTGGCGATGTATGTGGACGTACTGCTGGATCAGTGTCAGGGTTTCCGTGGGAGGTGTTGGTTGGGTTGGATTTGCCTGACACGGCTGAGTCCGCAATTGGCCTGCCGTTCGTTGATGCGATATGTGGGTTCTGAGGAAGAATGTGTACGAGATAGTTGCCCCTGCCCTGCCCTTTCTTTCGCGTTCGTGTGTGCCCCCCTTGTTGTGTAGTGTGGGTTGAACATGGTTCTTTACCGAGTGGGGGGGAATGGGATGGACGGATCCGTTGCTGTTGCTGTCACCGTCAAGACAACGCACGCACGCACGCACGCACCCCTGTCCTACGAGAAGGTGTGTCAACCGGGGTTTCGGTAGTCGTGTGTGTAGGGGACGGGGAGAAGCAAAGTGGAGAGTGCGGCACGGGCAGAGAGTGGAATTGGGGCGCGTTGATGTTGGGAAACATGCCCCAAGGGTTGCGGGATGATGTGGCGGTGAGAGCGGGGGGCGGGGGAGAAAAGAAAAGCGAAAAAGAACTAAGGAAGAGGAGGAGGCGTGCGTGTGCGCAGTGGCGGGGCCCCAAAGACCTGTCGTGTGGTGTCGGCCGAACGCGAGCGCGAACGCGAACGCGAACGCGTGTGCGGGGCAGCGTCGGCACGGAGAAGCGAGGAGGAGAGAGAGAGAGAGAGCTGGTCTGATGGGTATTTTTTACCCCCTGTACTCGAAGGACCGGATCTGTCCTTGATCCCTGCCTTCTGTCTGATTATGTTGGGTAACAAAATGATGGGATGATAGGGTCTCTTGGGTGTGTGTAGATGTTTGTTTGTTTGAGTGAGTGTTATGGTGTTTGTATTTTATTTTTGTTTATCATGGTATGTTGTAGTTTGTGGTGTTTTGTCGTGATGGGAAATGTCGTTCTTGGGTCGGGTGGATTTTGGTCCCAGATTTCTGATGAGTGGGTGGTTCGAATCCGTGGTTTGGTGGAAAAAAAACAAAAAAAAAAAAAAAAAAAAACTTTATGGATTTTTCTTTGGATGATTTCCGGGATTTTGATTGAGTATGTTATGGTTTGTGTATATGTCTCGGTTTGTCTGGTACCGGCCGGCATCAGCAGTAATTCTGAAGTATTTGTTCTGCACCCTTTTTTACTCTTGTTATGTTTGGTGTCTGCGGCCATTGACGAGATTTTTCAGAGCCGTAAGTGATGGCTGGTTCCTATGACGGTTTTGAAGATTTTCTTTTTGGCGCGCATATTTATTCTGTTTCCTTTGATGATTGGGTACAGTCTGAATATTGCTGCTGCAGCCTTGTTACAAACGTGTGTAACATGGTCTCTAAATGTCAACCTCTTGTCCAGCTTGATGCCTAGATACTTTATTGTGCCTGACCATGGAAGATTGTTATTTCTGAGGCGTATATGCAGGTTAGGAGGTATTCTTTTTGAATGTGAATCGTATTGTATTGCTTGGGTTTTCTCCGCGTTTATTGTTTTTTTGGTTAGCCCATTTCTGGATGGATTGTAGGTGTTGCTCTATTTTTGTGACTCTATATTGCAGGTTAGAACTGCTGCGGTAGACTGCAGTGTCGTCTGCAAATAGTGACAAGTGTCCTCCCAGCTGTTTGTTTGTGTATATTGAGTAGAGAATGGGCCCCAGCACTGAGCCTTGCGGGACTCCAGCCTCTATGGATCTAGTGTTACTTGCCGCTCCTGGTACATGGACATAGAATGCTCTGTTGCGGAGAAAAGAAGCAATAATGTGGATGGGGCAGTTGTACTGGTGGAGCTTGTAGATAAGGCGTTATCCGAATGCTTTTCCAATGTCAAGCAGGACTGCTCCAGTACTGTGTCTAATGTTTCTGGCCTGACATATGTGCTCGACTAGTCTGGTCACCTGGTGGGTGGTGCTGTGTTCTTCGCGGAATCGGAATTGTTGTGGGATGATTATGTTGTTATCCTTTAAGAATTGAATTTCTTCAGTTCAGTTTGAATGAGCTTTCCGAGAACCTTTCCAAGGAAGTTGGCCTATAGTTTTGCGGAAATAATAAGTCCTTGTTTGGCTTTGGTAATGTGATGACTCGGGCCTGTTTCCAAGTAGTTTAGTCTGAAGCAAGCATTATATATTGATGTTAGATAGATAATTGATAGTTGCTGGAGGTAGGTGATGTAGTAGTTGCGGTTTGATGGAATCTGGGCCTGATGCCTTCTTAGGATGTGTGTATGTTTGTGATGTGATAAGATACGGGGTTTCTGCGTTTATTGGATTGTGAAAGATGTTCTGATCGGGGCACTTAGGATGCGGTTTTACCCTTCTGAGTACCATTTCCTGGTGGTCATCAGTTTCGTCATCTACCGCTTCTGGTGCTTGGAATTGCCTTTCTAGTGAATCCGCCAGTGCTTCAGCTCGGTCTGTGGGGTCGTTCCTTCCCCATGTAGATGTAGATGTTTCGTGTCTAGTTTACGAGTTTTAAGAAATTTCCAGAATTTTTCCTGGTCCCTTCCTGCTTCTCGTAACGTTTCCTCCCACGCCTCGCTACGGTGGTTTTCGGAGCTCTCTTTTTGATCCTCCCGGCCAATTGCTCTGATTTTCGTCGGTCGGCTGGGTCCCTGTAGTTTTGCCATCTCTTTCTGGCGCGCGCGGGCTGCGGTTGGCGCCTTTGGTGGCAACGGCCGGGGCAAGCAGCGGTGTGTGGTGTGGTGCGGGGCGGGCAGGGGCAGTGGTGGTTGACGGATGGCCTGGGGGCCGAAAAACGGGCCGGCCGGCGGACGGATGTTGAGAGAGGCGGCGCGCACGCGTCTCGCGCGGACACAGGCGCCACAGCGTTGATGATTGGAAGGAGGTGCGGTGCGGGGATGGGCCCAGGAAAAAAGACGGTCGTGGCCCCTGTCTTGGGTGCGTGTCGACGTCAGCACCGTCGGTGTGGTGTGGTGTGGTGTGGTGTGGTGTGGTGTGGTGTGGTGTGGTGTGGGCAGGGAGGGGGGAAAAGCGGGCTGCGGGCTGCGGGCTGCGGGCTGCGGGCTGCGGAGGGAATGGTGGTGGGGAGTAGGCACACATGTGGGCGGGCGCAAAATCGGCCGGTGCCCGTAAACCGCGGCGGGATATTGGGTGGAAAAGAGGGAAATTGTAGAAAGGAAAACAAGCGGAGGGGGCGAATGTGGTGGGGTGGGGGGACGGGCGGGGGCGAGGCGACAGCTTGCTTTTTCTTTTTCATTTTATTTTATTTTGTTGTAGTGTTTTTGTTTTTTTTTGTTTTTTTGCGTGTGTGTGGCCTTGGAGAGGCTGGTCTTGTCTGGCTTACGCTTTGGGTGCGTGTGTTGGTACTTTTTCGTTTTTTCTTGTTCTGCAGAGCAGGGGCGGGGCGGTGGGAACGGCTGGCTGGCTGTGCCCAGAGGAGGAGGAGACGCTGGCGGCGGGCCCGGCTCCTGGGGCTGCTGTTGCATGCGCTGTGCAAAGAAAGGAAGAGTGGGTTTGTTTGGCTGGTGAAGTGCATTATTTAAGTGTGGGCTTGCCGGCCTGGCTCCGATGCGCAGGTAGATAGATGCCGGCGGCGACCGCAGGCAGGCGCGTTGTGTGTACAGAGGGACGAGCCATGTGTTTTGCAAGCAGGACGTGGCGTGCCGAGTGGAGAGGAGGCGGCGGCTCGGCTCGGTTCGGCCCGGTCCGGCGGTGCCGCGCTGTTGTCGCGGACGTGAGCGCCCCCTGGCGGGCGGGTGGTTGGCGGCGGCGTGGTGGACGCGTGTGGCAGTTGTGTGCACGGGTTGCTTGGGCGAGTGAGCAGTGGCTGGCGGTGTTGGCGCGTCGTCGGGGAGGTATGTGTTGCGGCCGCGTCTGCTGCGCGCTGCGTCGTTGTGTCGACTGTGTGTGGGCGTGGGCACGTGTGCTCTGGCGAGGGCGTCGTAAAAAAGTGGGTCGCGGTGTGCGTGCGTAGCCCGTGATGATGTATTGTGCGTCGCGTCGTTGTGTGCGAAACGGATGCCGAGAGGTGTGTGGTGAGTGCGAAGCGCGAATGTGCGGCGTTTGGCGGTTTCGGTGTGTTTTCTGTTTTTGCGGCGTGAGAGTGGGGCTGGCTGGCTGGCTGGCTGGCTGGCTGTTTGTTGTTGGTGTTGCCTTGTGTGTGTAGGTTGATGGCGCGACGCGGAGGGGACGCCGTTTGCTGCGTGCCTTGCCTCGCGTGTGTTGGCGCGCCGTGCATGTGTTTGGGTCGTGGGGGCGGTGTTTTTGTTTGTATTTGGATTTTCATTTTTTGGCGTGTTGTGTCGTGTATGGCAAGGGCGAGAGGAGTAGTGCGGTAGTGTCGTTGCGGCACGGGCGTCTGGTGGGGCTGTGCGTCGTGGCGGGGAAGGTGTGTAGGTTGCGGCGATGCGGCGAGCCCAGCCCGTCGTTTGACGGTGTGCCGGGTGAGTTGCGCTGCGAATCGAGTGTGGCGGGAAGGGAGCTGCGTGGCGCCTGCGTCCGTTGGCAGCAGGGGCTGTGCCTTTTGAGAGTTTGTTTGATTTCGGGACGACGACGACGACGACGACTGGTTGGTTGGTGGGTGGGGTGGCGTGCACGTTTGTCGTACTGGGCGAGTCGATTGCCTGCCGGCTGGCGAAAGGTGCGCCGCCGCCCGTCTCTCGCGCTCTGTGTTGTTTTTTTTTTTTTTCTGTGTGTGTCGGCTGCGTTTTTGTTTGCGGTGCGCGCGAAGACGGTGGTGCCGAAAGTGTGCCGGCGTGGCGTTGCGACCGCGACGAGCCGCGGGCGCGCCATTTGGCTGGTGTTGCGTGAAGAGCGGCTGTGTACGGGTAGTGGCTGTAGCCGTACGTGTACGTGCACGTGCATCCGGCCCGGCCGCCAGCCCAGCCCAGCCCAGCCCAGCCCAGCCCAGCCGAGTCGGGTGAGCGGAGGCCGACACGTGGTGGTGCTGTGCTCTCTCGGCTCGGGGGGGTTTGTGTGTGTGTGTGTGTGTGTGCGTGCGTGCGTGTGTGTCTCGTTCGCTCTCCGGAATCTGCTCGTTCTGCTGATCCCCGCCTGTCGGCGTCGTTTATTTTTACTTATTTATTTTTTACCTGTTGTTTGTTTTTCGACGTCGTCTTGCAGTTTTGTCCTTTGCGGCGTGCCGACGACCCGCCGCGCGACCTTATGAAACCCCAAAGCGTGGCGTGGCGTGGCGTGGCGTGGCCGAGCCGCAGCAGCTAAGGGGGTGCGGCCGCCTCGACGCCTTAACCTCCTAAACTTCTTTAAGCCGTTAACGCAGCCACCTAAACTAACGTAACCTAACGTAAGCCCTTAGGCCAACCCCCAAGTCGCCTTAACCTAACGTACGTGACCGCAACCTTAGCTTAACGCCTACGTTAAGACGTGACGTCACGTCAACGCTTAACCTAACCCTGACGCCTTCTTAGCCTAACCTGACGTAACCTAAGGTAAGGTAACCGTTGAAAGAAAGAAACCACCTTTGTTTTGACGTTGAGGCGTGTAAGGTCGGCTGTGAGGGCAGATTCGGTGTGTCTGTAGTTGGGGCTGGCTGGTAATTTATTTTGTTTGTTTGTTTATCGTTGTCTTGTTTTCGCCTGTGGCGGGGGGGTTGGCGCTCCGTCGGCCGGTGCCATGTTGCGCAGGCGGCGATCGTAAAAAAGTAGAAAAAAAAAAAGAAAAAAGAAAAAAAAAATGTGTTGGAAGGGCTGTGGGTGTTGGCGGGCGAGGCGAGAGGAGGAGGACGGCCCGCGGCCGTGGCCCGACGGCTGCGGGCCGATCGGGAAAACGGCGGAAGGCGATGGGGCGGCGGAGGTGCGTTTGTGCACGGCCGTCATCGCCGCACGACTCGGCTCGTGTGGCTGTGGCGCCGGCCGCGGTGGCCGGGCTGCCGCGGCGACGGTGTGGGAGTTTTGACGAAGGTTTGGCCATTGTGGCGGGTCGTCGGCTGGGGCTGTGGGGGCGGCATTTGGGCGGGGGCGGCGATTCTCGGCGGGCCGACCCAGGCTGTGGCGCGCGGTGGCTGCAGTTTGGCCGTGGTTTGCGGCGCCGCCGCGGCGACTGGTTGGCGACCGTGGTGTCGGTGTGTGTAGCCCCATCCTCGGTGGTTTGAATGGCGCGGGTGGTTGCGGCGCAGGTTGGGGGCTGCTCCGCGCAGGCTGTCGGACGTTGGGCGGTAGCAAGCGCGGGAGGCGCGGCGCGGCGGCGCGGCGGCGCGCCGAGTGGCGGCCGCTCTCTCGGCCGTCCGCGCCCGCCCGCGACACTGGCTGGGCCAGGCGCGTGCGCGGCTATTCTCTGCTGCGCGCCCCTCGCTGTTGTGCGTCGTCGAAGGAGAGAAGGAAGCGAAAGCAAGGGGAAAAAAGAAAAGAGAACAGGCAAAAGATGGCAGACCAGGCGGCTACGAACGAGACTGCCGCGGCACCCGCCGCCACCGGCACTACGAAGAAGGCCAAGTCTGCGTCGTCTGCGAAGAAGCCGCGCGCCAAGCCTGCGCACCCGCGCACCTCTGAGATGGTGACGGCCGCCATCAAGAGTCTGAAGGAGCGCGGCGGGTCGTCGCTGCAGGCGATCAAGAAGTACATTGCCGCGCACTACAAGCTGGACGCGGAGAAGCTGGCGCCCTTTATCAAGAAGTACCTCAAGTCGGCCGTCGTGGCTGGCGAGCTGGTGCAGACGAAGGGGAAGGGCGCGTCGGGCTCTTTCAAGCTTGCCGGCGCCGGCGGCGGGGCGGCCGAGGGCGGCAAGGCTCGTGGTGGCGGCGGTGGTGCGAAGAAGAAGCGCGCCGCTCCGGCCAGCAAGGAGAAGAAGGGGGCCCGTGCGGCCGGCGCAAAGAAGGCTGGCGGCGTGAAGGCGGCGACCGGTCGGAAGGCGGGCGCCGCCAAGAAGGCGTCTGCGGCGTCGGCCGCTCCCGCGGGTGCGAAGAAGGCGGCTGCGGCCAAGCCGGCCAAGGCCAAGTCGCCGTCGAAGGCGAAGAAGGCCGCCAAGGTTCCGACGAAGAAGCCGAAGGCGCCGCGCCCGAAGAAGGCGACGGCGACGCCGTCTAAGGCGAAGGCTTCGCCCAAGAAGAAGAAGTAAAAAGGGCAGGGAAGGGTTGGCGGTTGACACCGTCGCCTGGAGGCCGGCGCGCAACCAGAGGCTGTCGCGCGGTCCCGGACAAAAACAAAAACGGCCCTTCTCAGGGCCATCAAAGCACGTCGGGAAGGTGTTGATTGTCGTGTCGTGTCGTGGTCGGTCGGTTGCCTTGTTGTCTGTCTGTCTGTCTTGCTTGCTGGCGTTTGTTTGTTTCATGTGTGGATGGTGGTTGGATTGTGGGGTCGTTGGCGGGCGTGGGCGGCGGCGCCGCGGTTGGTGTTACACAAAGTGTATTTTACTTTTATTATTTTTTACCTATTTATTTTGCGCCGCGTTTGTTTGTTTGTTTGTCTTGGTGGTGGTTTTGGAATAGTCTTTTTTGCTTTGCTTTGCTTTCCGGGCGTCACGTTTTGTGCCGTGGCCTGTGTGGGTGGCGCTATTGACGCTTGCGACTTGGTTCGGCCGGTGCGGTGCTTTTTTCTTTTTTTTGGAAACGGCGGCGCCGGGCCGGGCCGGGGGTGGGACGACTGGACTGGAGAGTGAGTGGGGAACTAGTCGTTGCGACCGACAAAGTTTTGCTCGCGACGGAGAGACGTTAGTGGCCCTGAAAAGGGCCGTTTTGTTTGTTTGGCGGTGTGCGGGTTTAGGCGCGCTCGCCGCGGATGCGGCGCGCGAGCTGGATGTCCTTGGGCATGATGGTGACTCGCTTGGCGTGGATTGCGCACAGGTTGGTGTCTTCGAAGAGGCCGACGAGGTAGGCCTCGCTGGCCTCCTGCAGGGCCATGACTGCGGAGCTCTGGAAGCGCAGGTCGGTCTTGAAGTCCTGGGCGATCTCGCGCACTAGGCGCTGGAATGGCAGCTTGCGGATGAGCAGCTCTGTGCTCTTCTGGTAGCGCCTGATTTCTCGCAGGGCGACGGTGCCCGGCCTGTAGCGGTGGGGCTTCTTGACGCCGCCGGTGGCGGGCGCGCTCTTCCTCGCCGCCTTGGTGGCGAGCTGTTTGCGCGGCGCCTTTCCGCCGGTGGACTTGCGGGCCGTTTGCTTTGTCCGGGCCATGGCTACTGCGGATGCGGATGCGGCGTGGAGGATATGCGTGCGCGACGGCGTCCGGTGCTGCCTTGACAACGGGCCCGCGCGCCTTTTTTTTTTTTTTTTTTTTTTTTTTTTTTTTTTTTTTTTTTGCACTTTTCATTCTCCTCCCTGATGGGGAGGAGCGGGCTGCTTTAAGGCTTGCAATGCCCTTTTCAGCCATACTTTTATTGGGTTTACATTAATTTCTTTATTTAACAGTTCATAGTTTTTTTGCAGTTCGTTAACAAAAGTGCATTTTCGTTGTTTTTTTTTTTTTTTCCTTTTACAATTCCTTATATTCAGTTATATGCTTATTGTTACTATCTTATTCTAAGGATCTTAATCTAAATCTTAATCTAAATATACAGTTAGTGTGTACATTGGTACATTTTTCTTAATGATATTTTTATTTATGTATATATATATCTACTTGGTGGTTCCATACTAACTAGGTAATACTTATTGTATGTTGTGTTAGCTGTGCTGTGGTGCAGGCAGTCGACGTACTTGTTCGTGTGTGTGTGCTTGTGTGTGTGTATGTCAGGTGTTTTGCTGTGTCGTTGTGTGTTTTGTTTTCCATTTCTATTTGTATGTGTGTTTTACTGTTCTTGTCGTTCGTCTAGATGCGGGTGTTGTGGCACGTTTTGTGTTATAGGTTCCATGGTTGGGGCGGTTTCTGGGAATGATTTAGTTGTATTGTGTGCCACTGTACACGCTGGTACTATGTATTTACGTTTGGGTATTCTTTTGGTCGGCGGTCTAGTAGTGATTAGGTCTTCCATGTCGGGGCGTCTTTGTAGAATGTGTTTACCGTAGTTCCCTCTGAGTCGGGCAAGTCTTGTCTGTAAGGGTTCTATTTTAGTGATTCGGTATACGTCGTTGCTAGGGGTTAGTGGTGGCAGTCTTTGTATGCTTCGGAGTAGTCGTCTTTCAGTGCTGTAAAGTCGGTTTGCGATTGTTTTGGAGATGCCTCCTAGGGGTGCTGTCGCATATTCTATTAGAGGTCTGATGAATGTCTTGTATGTATGTATCGCCGTCTTATTGTCACATCCGCGGAAACGCCCTTGGATAAGTCTTATTAGGTTTTGTCTGTTTCTGATTTTGTCTAGTAGGTGCGTCAGGTGTGTTTTCCAGTTCATGTGGTCGTCCAGGTGCACCCCTAGGTATTTGGCTGTTTTACTTAGTCTTAGCTGTGTGTCCCATAGAGTTAGTCGGATGTCATCTTGTGATTGTGTTCGTCGTTTCGTCATGTTTCTGTGTCTGAAAAGTATTGTTTGGGTTTTGGTCGGATTTGGCTTTATCCGCCATTTTGCCATCCATGCCTCAAGTTTTCGGAGATATAGTCCCGTCTTTCGCTGGATTGCAGTCGTTCTCAGTCCAGTGCACCAGTATGCAGTATCATCTGCATACATTGCTACTGTCTCGTCAGGTGTCGTAGTTTTTGGTATGTCTGCAGTGTACAGCGTGTACAGTAGCGGTGACAGTATTCCTCCTTGGGGTACGCCTGCTTGTGGTGTAAAAGGGTCTGAACATTGGTCTGGGCCCCGGGTGCTGCGCTTATATGCCCTCGGTGCGCGGTGGTGGGGGGAGGGGAGGGCGGGCCGCGGGGCCCCAGAGTCTATATAGGGGGGCGGCGCGCGCGCTGGGCGCCACAACCGTAGCCGACTCGCTAGCGCCGGGTGAGGAGCTTGCCTTGCTTTCTGTTTTTTATATTATTGTGGTTGAGACGCTTGAAGAAGAAGAATGACAGGCCGCGGCAAGGGAGGAAAGGGGCTCGGCAAGGGTGGCGCCAAGCGGCACCGCAAGGTGTTGCGCGACAACATCCAGGGCATCACGAAGCCCGCGATCCGCCGCCTGGCGCGCAGGGGCGGCGTGAAGCGCATCTCTGGTCTGATCTACGAGGAGACGCGCGGAGTGCTGAAGGTGTTCCTGGAGAACGTGATCCGCGACGCGGTGACGTACACTGAGCACGCCAAGCGCAAGACTGTGACGGCCATGGACGTGGTGTACGCCCTGAAGAGGCAGGGGCGCACCCTGTACGGTTTCGGCGGTTAGGCGGTGTGAGACCGAAGGAAGGAAAGAGAGATAGATTGAAAAACGGCCCTTTTCAGGGCCACCACAGTGTTCGGAAGTTGAAAAGTGCGAAAGAGTCTGTGTTGCTGGTTTTTCTTTTCCTTTTTAGTCTACTTGGCCTTTTAGTTTTGTTTGGAGTTTTTTTTGACGTGGTGTGCGGTGCGGTTGGGAGGGAAGGAAGCGTGCCCTTGCGTTGTGTGAGCTCCTTCCTTCCTTCCTTCCTTCCCCTCCCTCTTTGCTTGTATGCTTCTTGTCGGTGGATGGGCTGTGTGTTGCGGCGCGGCTGAGCGCCGAGGGGTTATTTTTGAGGTGTGTTGTTGTGCGCCACGTGTGCTGGTTAATGGTCGCGAGACTGTGCGTGCGTGGAGTTGAGTGGAGGAGGTGGCCAAGTACGTGTGTACAAGATGGCGGCGCCTGTGTGTGTAAGAAGGAAAAAAAAACCGTACACAGAGAGAGAGAGAGAGAGAGAGAGAGAGAGAGAGAGAGAGAGAAAAGTGGTGCGACGAACGACTGGAATTCTGCTTTGGACGTAGGTTTGTGTGGTGGCCCTGAAAAGGGCCGATTGTGTTTTGTTTTTTGAGCCGAGGCGGCAAATGGCGCGCTGCGTGCCAAGGGAGCACGCGGCGGTTGCCGATTGCGCTGTCTCTCTTTTAGGCCTTCTTCTCGGTCTTCTTTGGCAGCAGGACGGCCTGGATGTTGGGCAGGACACCTCCCTGTGCGATGGTGACGCCCGACAAGAGCTTGTTGAGCTCCTCGTCGTTGCGTATGGCGAGCTGCAGGTGGCGCGGGATGATGCGCGTCTTCTTGTTGTCGCGGGCCGCGTTTCCGGCCAGCTCGAGCACCTCAGCCGCGAGGTACTCCATGACGGCGGCGAGGTAGACGGGCGCCCCGGCGCCGACGCGCTCGGCGTAGTTTCCCTTGCGCAGGAGGCGGTGGATTCTGCCGACCGGGAACTGGAGCCCAGCCCTGCTTGAGCGGGACTTTGACTTGCCCTTGACTTTGCCTCCCTTTCCGCGTCCGGACATGGCGATGGGCTAGTTTGGAAAGAAGCGAGAAAGAAAAAGCACAACGCCCCAAACGGTGCGAGCCGCAGCGAGTCGAGCAGCGGAGTGCGTGCCGGCGCCGGCGGGGTGGGGGTCCTTTATGGGCTCGGGTGCGGCGGCCGGTTGCGCGCGCGCCCCATTGGTCGGCGGCCGCAGCAGGGCGAGCTGGTAAAGGTGCGGCGGCGGCGTGCGGCGGGTGCCACTGTGTGGGGAGACGCTGACTGGAGCGGAGCGCCTGACTGACTGACTGACTGCGCGTGCCTGCCTGCCTGCCTGCCTGCCTGCCTGCCTGCCTGTTTGTTCGTGATGCCGCCCAAGACTAGCGGGAAAGCCGCCAAGAAGGCTGGCAAGGCGCAGAAGAACATTTCGAAGGGCGACAAGAAGAAGAAGCGCAAGAGGAAGGAGAGCTATGCCATCTACATCTACAAGGTGCTGAAGCAGGTGCACCCTGACACGGGCATCTCTTCGAAGGCGATGAGCATCATGAACAGCTTCGTGAACGACATTTTCGAGCGCATTGCGGCCGAGGCTTCTCGCCTGGCGCACTACAACAAGCGCTCGACCATCACGTCCCGCGAGATCCAGACCGCTGTGCGGCTCTTGCTGCCTGGCGAGCTGGCCAAGCACGCGGTGAGCGAGGGCACGAAGGCGGTGACCAAGTACACGAGCTCCAAGTAAGGAGGTGGCTCTTGGAAATAGGAGGCTCGTCCGCGGCGCGGCGAAGAAAAGAAAAAACGGCCCTTTTCAGGGCCACCAAAATGCCTTTGCGGGAAGGGCGGAATTGTTGTTGTTGTTGTTGTTGTTGTTGTGAGCGGGTGGACGGGCGGCACAGCTGTAGCTGTAGCTTGTGGTGTGGTGTGGTGCGGCGCCGGCGCCTTTGGTTTTGGTGTGACGTTGGGATACGCACTTTAGGCCACAGCCGGGTCGTGGGCGTGGGTGTTTCGAGACGTGTTGGTGTTAGGGGGGCGGATCGCTGGAGTTGGCTTGTTTGATATATATATTTTTTTTTTTTTTTTTGTCCCCTTTGTATGGTATGGCCGGAGGTGTGGAACGGAAAGCAAACCGCGATTGTCGGATGTCACACCGTTGGTGGCGAGGGTGAGAAACACGTTGCCGCCTACAGCTGCTTCTACGCCGAGCGGGTGGGTTAAGTTAGTAGTTGGTTGGTTGGGCGACGTAAAAGTGGAGCGTGGAGGTGTGTGTGAACGTGAGGAGACACGCATTGCATTGTATTTGTACGCGCGAGGTGAGTTAGGAGACCACGCGCCACGACGTACGGTGCCCTCTTTCGACCTGACGTCTGACGTCTGGAGGCGGTGTCGTCATTCTGGATGTACGTGTATTTTCCGCTCAGTTGAGTGAGGTGACGCGAGACGACGGCGTCGGTGGTGTTTTTGTTTTGTTGTTGGCGCCCCGGGGATGAAGAGGGGCACCCGACGGTAACGAGAGGTTGCACTTTGTGATCGGTCGAATGTCCGGGGAGCGAGGAATAGGGTGGGGGGTTGAAAAGAAACGCCAGTGTAGGGCAACGGGACGGTGAACGTTCCCGTGGTGTCGGAGGTGTGCAGTGGGGGGGAGGAAAAAAAAAAAGCGCGTAACGGCGCGGCTGCCGTGGTGGAAACGTTCTCTCCAACTGTGGTGGTGTCCCCTGTGTGTTTTGTTGTTCTCTATATCGTGTGTCCCCTCGCACAAGACGCTCTCTGGGCGGGTTTGATTCATTCATTTTTGCATAGTCACGTAGCGTAGAATGGAATGCGCAAGAGTTGAGTGAGACTGGCGACGGTATATGGTCTGAGCAGCGTCAGCTGCACTGCACTCCCCGGAAAAGAATCTTGGATGCCGTGCTAACTGAAATTTGGTGGACGGGGTTCTCAAGGCTGTTTTGCTATTTTCTTGTTTGTTTGTCTCTAGTTAAGATGGTGAAATGACGTCGAAGAAGCAGTATTGCAAATACTGTTATGGAAATGCCCTAGTTTGATGAAAGGAAATGTGTGTTGAATATACAGGATGGTAAAGACCAAGTGCGTTGAAAGAAACGTTGTGAAGGAACGAACGTTCCCTGAATTGGTTTCTTTTTGTTCCCGAGTTGTGTACAATGGACGACGGTTGTGCCATATCGCAGCATTGCATCATCCCCAGGTTTGATTTCAATTGAGCGATAAAAAAAGGAAAAAGAGAAGAACAAGAACACTATCGAAATGGTCTATGGTGTGTGACCCACAATTGTTGTCTTTAAATCACTTACCCAACCATGTCGTAAAAATATTTTTTTTTTTTTTTTTTTTTTTTTTTTTTTTTTTTTACAGTGGCTGCCGAATGACCTAGATGTAACAGAGAGAGAGAGAAACACATGGCGTGTCAGATGTTTGTTTTCTTTTCCCCCCCCCCCCCCCCCCCCTCTCGTCAAGTGGCAAATGCGAACACCGTCAGCTGTAATTGACGATCGACACTAGTATGGCGCGAAAAGGGGGTGCGACCTGTGCAGTTGTGGGTGAAACTTTGGGTGATGGGCTGTCATGCGGCATCGCGTGCGTTCATTACCCCTCGGCGGCGGCGGCGGCGGCGGCGGCGGCGCCGCAGCTCCGTCCAGCTCGCGCTCTCGGAAACAACCCTCTCGTAATGCCGCGTCTCCTCCGTCACTGCAATTTTCAAAGGGAAACCTGTGTGGCCGGTGGGGGTGTGTCAACCGTTGGCCCTCAAGCTCCGCCGACAAAAAGTGTTGAGTGTATCCAGTGTGAGAGAGGTTGACGCTTTTCGTGGTGTGTGTGTGTGTGTGTGTGTGTGTGTGTGTGGCAATGTTTTGAAAAGTTTGCAACGTACGTTAAGAAGTGTTGACGCTGAAACTTGCGGGCTGTGTGGCCCTGGTGGTTGGCTGGCTGGAGACGCGGGCGTGTCCAGTCGGTCGGTTGTTGTGGCTGAAAGGTACGTATACGGTTCCGCCGTCCCGTCGGAACTGCGTCTGTCTGGAAGGTATGACGTGACGTGCAGTTTTTATTAGGTCAGCCCTTGTTGTGTATTGTTCCATTTGTTGCTCACTCGTCACCCGTATTTGGTGTGGCGATGTATGTGGACGTACTGCTGGATCAGTGTCAGGGTTTCCGTGGGAGGTGTTGGTTGGGTTGGATTTGCCTGACACGGCTGAGTCCGCAATTGGCCTGCCGTTCGTTGATGCGATATGTGGGTTCTGAGGAAGAATGTGTACGAGATAGTTGCCCCTGCCCTGCCCTTTCTTTCGCGTTCGTGTGTGCCCCCCTTGTTGTGTAGTGTGGGTTGAACATGGTTCTTTACCGAGTGGGGGGGAATGGGATGGACGGATCCGTTGCTGTTGCTGTCACCGTCAAGACAACGCACGCACGCACGCACGCACCCCTGTCCTACGAGAAGGTGTGTCAACCGGGGTTTCGGTAGTCGTGTGTGTAGGGGACGGGGAGAAGCAAAGTGGAGAGTGCGGCACGGGCAGAGAGTGGAATTGGGGCGCGTTGATGTTGGGAAACATGCCCCAAGGGTTGCGGGATGATGTGGCGGTGAGAGCGGGGGGCGGGGGAGAAAAGAAAAGCGAAAAAGAACTAAGGAAGAGGAGGAGGCGTGCGTGTGCGCAGTGGCGGGGCCCCAAAGACCTGTCGTGTGGTGTCGGCCGAACGCGAGCGCGAACGCGAACGCGAACGCGTGTGCGGGGCAGCGTCGGCACGGAGAAGCGAGGAGGAGAGAGAGAGAGAGAGCTGGTCTGATGGGTATTTTTTACCCCCTGTACTCGAAGGACCGGATCTGTCCTTGATCCCTGCCTTCTGTCTGATTATGTTGGGTAACAAAATGATGGGATGATAGGGTCTCTTGGGTGTGTGTAGATGTTTGTTTGTTTGAGTGAGTGTTATGGTGTTTGTATTTTATTTTTGTTTATCATGGTATGTTGTAGTTTGTGGTGTTTTGTCGTGATGGGAAATGTCGTTCTTGGGTCGGGTGGATTTTGGTCCCAGATTTCTGATGAGTGGGTGGTTCGAATCCGTGGTTTGGTGGAAAAAAAACAAAAAAAAAAAAAAAAAAAAACTTTATGGATTTTTCTTTGGATGATTTCCGGGATTTTGATTGAGTATGTTATGGTTTGTGTATATGTCTCGGTTTGTCTGGTACCGGCCGGCATCAGCAGTAATTCTGAAGTATTTGTTCTGCACCCTTTTTTACTCTTGTTATGTTTGGTGTCTGCGGCCATTGACGAGATTTTTCAGAGCCGTAAGTGATGGCTGGTTCCTATGACGGTTTTGAAGATTTTCTTTTTGGCGCGCATATTTATTCTGTTTCCTTTGATGATTGGGTACAGTCTGAATATTGCTGCTGCAGCCTTGTTACAAACGTGTGTAACATGGTCTCTAAATGTCAACCTCTTGTCCAGCTTGATGCCTAGATACTTTATTGTGCCTGACCATGGAAGATTGTTATTTCTGAGGCGTATATGCAGGTTAGGAGGTATTCTTTTTGAATGTGAATCGTATTGTATTGCTTGGGTTTTCTCCGCGTTTATTGTTTTTTTGGTTAGCCCATTTCTGGATGGATTGTAGGTGTTGCTCTATTTTTGTGACTCTATATTGCAGGTTAGAACTGCTGCGGTAGACTGCAGTGTCGTCTGCAAATAGTGACAAGTGTCCTCCCAGCTGTTTGTTTGTGTATATTGAGTAGAGAATGGGCCCCAGCACTGAGCCTTGCGGGACTCCAGCCTCTATGGATCTAGTGTTACTTGCCGCTCCTGGTACATGGACATAGAATGCTCTGTTGCGGAGAAAAGAAGCAATAATGTGGATGGGGCAGTTGTACTGGTGGAGCTTGTAGATAAGGCGTTATCCGAATGCTTTTCCAATGTCAAGCAGGACTGCTCCAGTACTGTGTCTAATGTTTCTGGCCTGACATATGTGCTCGACTAGTCTGGTCACCTGGTGGGTGGTGCTGTGTTCTTCGCGGAATCGGAATTGTTGTGGGATGATTATGTTGTTATCCTTTAAGAATTGAATTTCTTCAGTTCAGTTTGAATGAGCTTTCCGAGAACCTTTCCAAGGAAGTTGGCCTATAGTTTTGCGGAAATAATAAGTCCTTGTTTGGCTTTGGTAATGTGATGACTCGGGCCTGTTTCCAAGTAGTTTAGTCTGAAGCAAGCATTATATATTGATGTTAGATAGATAATTGATAGTTGCTGGAGGTAGGTGATGTAGTAGTTGCGGTTTGATGGAATCTGGGCCTGATGCCTTCTTAGGATGTGTGTATGTTTGTGATGTGATAAGATACGGGGTTTCTGCGTTTATTGGATTGTGAAAGATGTTCTGATCGGGGCACTTAGGATGCGGTTTTACCCTTCTGAGTACCATTTCCTGGTGGTCATCAGTTTCGTCATCTACCGCTTCTGGTGCTTGGAATTGCCTTTCTAGTGAATCCGCCAGTGCTTCAGCTCGGTCTGTGGGGTCGTTCCTTCCCCATGTAGATGTAGATGTTTCGTGTCTAGTTTACGAGTTTTAAGAAATTTCCAGAATTTTTCCTGGTCCCTTCCTGCTTCTCGTAACGTTTCCTCCCACGCCTCGCTACGGTGGTTTTCGGAGCTCTCTTTTTGATCCTCCCGGCCAATTGCTCTGATTTTCGTCGGTCGGCTGGGTCCCTGTAGTTTTGCCATCTCTTTCTGGCGCGCGCGGGCTGCGGTTGGCGCCTTTGGTGGCAACGGCCGGGGCAAGCAGCGGTGTGTGGTGTGGTGCGGGGCGGGCAGGGGCAGTGGTGGTTGACGGATGGCCTGGGGGCCGAAAAACGGGCCGGCCGGCGGACGGATGTTGAGAGAGGCGGCGCGCACGCGTCTCGCGCGGACACAGGCGCCACAGCGTTGATGATTGGAAGGAGGTGCGGTGCGGGGATGGGCCCAGGAAAAAAGACGGTCGTGGCCCCTGTCTTGGGTGCGTGTCGACGTCAGCACCGTCGGTGTGGTGTGGTGTGGTGTGGTGTGGTGTGGTGTGGTGTGGTGTGGTGTGGTGTGGGCAGGGAGGGGGGAAAAGCGGGCTGCGGGCTGCGGGCTGCGGGCTGCGGGCTGCGGAGGGAATGGTGGTGGGGAGTAGGCACACATGTGGGCGGGCGCAAAATCGGCCGGTGCCCGTAAACCGCGGCGGGATATTGGGTGGAAAAGAGGGAAATTGTAGAAAGGAAAACAAGCGGAGGGGGCGAATGTGGTGGGGTGGGGGGACGGGCGGGGGCGAGGCGACAGCTTGCTTTTTCTTTTTCATTTTATTTTATTTTGTTGTAGTGTTTTTGTTTTTTTTTGTTTTTTTGCGTGTGTGTGGCCTTGGAGAGGCTGGTCTTGTCTGGCTTACGCTTTGGGTGCGTGTGTTGGTACTTTTTCGTTTTTTCTTGTTCTGCAGAGCAGGGGCGGGGCGGTGGGAACGGCTGGCTGGCTGTGCCCAGAGGAGGAGGAGACGCTGGCGGCGGGCCCGGCTCCTGGGGCTGCTGTTGCATGCGCTGTGCAAAGAAAGGAAGAGTGGGTTTGTTTGGCTGGTGAAGTGCATTATTTAAGTGTGGGCTTGCCGGCCTGGCTCCGATGCGCAGGTAGATAGATGCCGGCGGCGACCGCAGGCAGGCGCGTTGTGTGTACAGAGGGACGAGCCATGTGTTTTGCAAGCAGGACGTGGCGTGCCGAGTGGAGAGGAGGCGGCGGCTCGGCTCGGTTCGGCCCGGTCCGGCGGTGCCGCGCTGTTGTCGCGGACGTGAGCGCCCCCTGGCGGGCGGGTGGTTGGCGGCGGCGTGGTGGACGCGTGTGGCAGTTGTGTGCACGGGTTGCTTGGGCGAGTGAGCAGTGGCTGGCGGTGTTGGCGCGTCGTCGGGGAGGTATGTGTTGCGGCCGCGTCTGCTGCGCGCTGCGTCGTTGTGTCGACTGTGTGTGGGCGTGGGCACGTGTGCTCTGGCGAGGGCGTCGTAAAAAAGTGGGTCGCGGTGTGCGTGCGTAGCCCGTGATGATGTATTGTGCGTCGCGTCGTTGTGTGCGAAACGGATGCCGAGAGGTGTGTGGTGAGTGCGAAGCGCGAATGTGCGGCGTTTGGCGGTTTCGGTGTGTTTTCTGTTTTTGCGGCGTGAGAGTGGGGCTGGCTGGCTGGCTGGCTGGCTGGCTGTTTGTTGTTGGTGTTGCCTTGTGTGTGTAGGTTGATGGCGCGACGCGGAGGGGACGCCGTTTGCTGCGTGCCTTGCCTCGCGTGTGTTGGCGCGCCGTGCATGTGTTTGGGTCGTGGGGGCGGTGTTTTTGTTTGTATTTGGATTTTCATTTTTTGGCGTGTTGTGTCGTGTATGGCAAGGGCGAGAGGAGTAGTGCGGTAGTGTCGTTGCGGCACGGGCGTCTGGTGGGGCTGTGCGTCGTGGCGGGGAAGGTGTGTAGGTTGCGGCGATGCGGCGAGCCCAGCCCGTCGTTTGACGGTGTGCCGGGTGAGTTGCGCTGCGAATCGAGTGTGGCGGGAAGGGAGCTGCGTGGCGCCTGCGTCCGTTGGCAGCAGGGGCTGTGCCTTTTGAGAGTTTGTTTGATTTCGGGACGACGACGACGACGACGACTGGTTGGTTGGTGGGTGGGGTGGCGTGCACGTTTGTCGTACTGGGCGAGTCGATTGCCTGCCGGCTGGCGAAAGGTGCGCCGCCGCCCGTCTCTCGCGCTCTGTGTTGTTTTTTTTTTTTTTCTGTGTGTGTCGGCTGCGTTTTTGTTTGCGGTGCGCGCGAAGACGGTGGTGCCGAAAGTGTGCCGGCGTGGCGTTGCGACCGCGACGAGCCGCGGGCGCGCCATTTGGCTGGTGTTGCGTGAAGAGCGGCTGTGTACGGGTAGTGGCTGTAGCCGTACGTGTACGTGCACGTGCATCCGGCCCGGCCGCCAGCCCAGCCCAGCCCAGCCCAGCCCAGCCCAGCCGGAGTCGGGTGAGCGGAGGCCGACACGTGGTGGTGCTGTGCTCTCTCGGCTCGGGGGGGTTTGTGTGTGTGTGTGTGTGTGTGCGTGCGTGCGTGTGTGTCTCGTTCGCTCTCCGGAATCTGCTCGTTCTGCTGATCCCCGCCTGTCGGCGTCGTTTATTTTTACTTATTTATTTTTTACCTGTTGTTTGTTTTTCGACGTCGTCTTGCAGTTTTGTCCTTTGCGGCGTGCCGACGACCCGCCGCGCGACCTTATGAAACCCCAAAGCGTGGCGTGGCGTGGCGTGGCGTGGCCGAGCCGCAGCAGCTAAGGGGGTGCGGCCGCCTCGACGCCTTAACCTCCTAAACTTCTTTAAGCCGTTAACGCAGCCACCTAAACTAACGTAACCTAACGTAAGCCCTTAGGCCAACCCCCAAGTCGCCTTAACCTAACGTACGTGACCGCAACCTTAGCTTAACGCCTACGTTAAGACGTGACGTCACGTCAACGCTTAACCTAACCCTGACGCCTTCTTAGCCTAACCTGACGTAACCTAAGGTAAGGTAACCGTTGAAAGAAAGAAACCACCTTTGTTTTGACGTTGAGGCGTGTAAGGTCGGCTGTGAGGGCAGATTCGGTGTGTCTGTAGTTGGGGCTGGCTGGTAATTTATTTTGTTTGTTTGTTTATCGTTGTCTTGTTTTCGCCTGTGGCGGGGGGGTTGGCGCTCCGTCGGCCGGTGCCATGTTGCGCAGGCGGCGATCGTAAAAAAGTAGAAAAAAAAAAAGAAAAAAGAAAAAAAAAATGTGTTGGAAGGGCTGTGGGTGTTGGCGGGCGAGGCGAGAGGAGGAGGACGGCCCGCGGCCGTGGCCCGACGGCTGCGGGCCGATCGGGAAAACGGCGGAAGGCGATGGGGCGGCGGAGGTGCGTTTGTGCACGGCCGTCATCGCCGCACGACTCGGCTCGTGTGGCTGTGGCGCCGGCCGCGGTGGCCGGGCTGCCGCGGCGACGGTGTGGGAGTTTTGACGAAGGTTTGGCCATTGTGGCGGGTCGTCGGCTGGGGCTGTGGGGGCGGCATTTGGGCGGGGGCGGCGATTCTCGGCGGGCCGACCCAGGCTGTGGCGCGCGGTGGCTGCAGTTTGGCCGTGGTTTGCGGCGCCGCCGCGGCGACTGGTTGGCGACCGTGGTGTCGGTGTGTGTAGCCCCATCCTCGGTGGTTTGAATGGCGCAACACGCGATCTAGTGT
>NW_026062833.1:0-37153 GCF_023897955.1 Schistocerca gregaria | reverse complement strand
ACACACTAGATCGCGTGTTACACACAATACCCTCCACCTCTCATGATTTTGAAAATAAAAGTGTTCCTAGAAAAGTTGTTCACTGTACAGTTTATTTATGTGCCAAAGTTAGTGATAATGTGGGGGAGGGAAGGCCACAGACCTCAGGGAGGGGGGGGGGGGGGGGTAGGACAGGGGGGGGTACTGGCAAATGTCTGATGACAGTCAGGAGCAACGGTCTAAGAAAGGCTGGGAACCACTGTTCAACTGCCTGTGAATGTATACTGAACATAAATGTGGAAAACTGGACACAACCCACTTTTTGAATTTTTTTTAATTCGAGTTAACTAGTTTTGGAACCGTTTGAGGGACATCTGAAAATGTGGCGCACAGAATTCGCGTCTTTATTTCTTTAGATTGAATCTGGGTACTGGCTCTTTGACAATAAGACAGAGCACTCTTTAATGTATCGCCACGAGCGGCAGTTAAACGGCGACATGTATCGCGAAACCAAAACACCTACTTACCGTGGCAGCGTGGGCGCTATTGCAGTTAATATCCATCTAGCAACTTGCGTTTTAGTTGTCTGTTGGCCACTGGTCAATCTCTTTCCATTGTAAATATAAATACGAATTGTCACCATATATCACAAGCATAACGTTTACCACAGATGTACGTTACAAAGATCTTCACTTAAAAATACAGCATACTTTGCTCTGAAACAATTTTTTTGGATTTTTGTGCTTATAACACGACGGCGTGCTGAGAAGATAATGACTCGGTCTGTTTTATTTGAAGTCAGTAACATTCCACATCTTTACTATGGATATCTGCAGCCCTCTGCTTCGTACCGCGTTACATAGCGGTGTGTGACGTGACTATGTTGGGGGTGAGAAAAAGCTCACAACACTAAAAGCACGAATTCGAAGACTTCGTCCGCATGTGGAGCACACTCTCCTTGAGCACGGCAGTGCCAAACTACACACGATCGCTGCGGCATCTGCAGCAAGCCGACGTCCTTGGTTCACTGCCGTCGATCATCCTACACACAGTCTCGATTTTCGTCTATGTGCAAAACTAAGAAAACCTTCGAGCACTTCAATTATTTCAAGCGGTGCAAGCAGAGGTAAGGTTGTGGCTCTGTTAACATAGTCGAACAATATACTGTGACGGTGTCAACAAAATAGTATCTAGTTGGGGAAATTGTGCTGGTTCCGAGGGTGAGTGTGTTGAAAACTAAATTTATTGACGTGAAGAATACCGATGCAGAATGTTCATGAAGTTTGTTTTTATTAAAAATCTTTGTGACTTTTCACTCAAAACTTGTCAACATTACTTTTCTGTACGTCCTCGTACAATGGATGTCTCAAAAAATACGTACATTGATCAAAATAAGTGTTAACATGAATGCTTTTAACAGCACTAGGTTCAAAAAATTTTAACTCTATGCCAATTGCAGATTAATTTTAATGGCAGCTAGCGCGATTATATGAGTGGACTATTAGATTTAATGGTGAGCATTTATGTAATTTTTAAACATTCTCTGCCTTGTCATTCTTCCTCTCTTAAGTGCCTCGTCTTCCAGTAACACTGTCGATCGATAGCATGATCTGTTGTCCGTCCATGGTTTTTCAGACCATTGATTCAGTGCTGAACCCAAACTGCTGGTCTGAGTTATTTAGCCTGGATAATCCTGTGCGTCGTGGGTCACGTATGCCATTAATCTTTCAAAGAAATGGTTCAAATGGCTCTGAGCACTATGGGACTTAACATCTGAGGTCATCAGTCCCTTAGAACTTAGGTTTAAGTAGTTCTAACTAACCTAAGGACATCACACACACACACACACACACACACACACACACACACACACACACCACACACACACACACCCGAGTCTGGATTCGAACCTGCGACCGTAGCGGTCGCGCGGTTCGAGACTGAAGCGCCTAGAACAGCTCGTCCACAATGGCCGCCATTAATGTTTCATTGAATTATTAATTTCAACAAGTTTTATTTATTGTTGCGAAATTGCGCTACCAAAACAATCGAGTTTTGCTATGTGGATGCTGTTGAGAATTTCTGCATTTTCGTACCGCTATATTTTTGACTATATCTGTCGATGGTGTTGTTGTTGTCTTCAGTCCTGAGACTGGTGTGATGCAGCTCTCCATGCTACTCTATCCTGTGAAAGCTGCTTCATCTCCCAGTACCTACTGCAACCTACATCCTTCTGAATCTGCTTAGTGTATTCATCTCTTGGTCTCCCTCTACGATTTTTACCCTGCACGCTGCCCTCCAATGCTAAATTTGTGATCCCTTGATGCCTCAAAACATGTCCTACCAACCGATCCCTTCTTCTAGTCAAGTTGTGCCACAAACTTCTCTTCTCTCCAATCCTATTCAATACCTCCTCATTAGTTACGTGATCTACCCATCTAATCTTCAGCATTCTTCTGTAGCATCACATTTCGAAAGCTTCTATTCTCTTCTTGTCCAAACTAGTTATCGTCCATGTTTCACTTTCATACATGGTTACACTCCAAACAAATACTCGGAGAAACGACTTCCTGATACATAAATCTGTATTCGATATTAACAAATTTCTCTTCTTCAGAAACGCTTTCCTTGCCATTGCCAGTCTACATTTTATATCCTCTCTACTTCGACCATCATCAGTTATTTTACTTCCTAAATAGCAAAACTCCTTTACTAATTTAAGTGTCTCATTTCCTAATCTAATCCCCTCAGCATCACCCGATTTAATTTGACTACATTCCATTATCCTCGTTTTGCTTTTGTTGATGTTCATCTTATATCCTCTTTTCAAGACACTGTCCATTCCGTTCAACTGCTCTTCCAAGTCCTTTGCCGTCTCTGACAGAATTACTATTTCATCGGCGAACCTCAAAGTTTTTACTTCTTCTCCATGAATTTTAATACCTACTCCAAATTTTTCTTTTGTTTCCTTCACTGCTTGCTCAATATACAGATTGAATAACATCGGGAGAGGCTACAACCCTGTCTCACTCCTTTTCCAATCACTGCTTCCCTTTCATGCCCCTCGACTCTAATAATTGCCATCTGGTTTCTGTACAAATTGTAAATATCCTTTCGCTCCCTGTATTTTACCCCTCTGTCGATGGTATCCTTAATATTTTTCGATACGATCGCATTTCAAATGCCTAATAGAGTCCATGACTCAGCTCCATAGAGTAGGACACCGAATGTGTAACATCGAAGTAGTCGACTGCTCTGAAGGTTCTCAGCAGTCGCCGCGGACTAAATGACTGCAGGGGACTCGATGCATTGGCCATAAGTTTTCTAGTAATTCTGGAGATTTTCCTTTGGACTAAGTATGAAGTCGTTCCTTGTTGCTTAGATCGTGCAGGTTTCAGACCGATTGTGTTAGTATTGCTACACTACTAAATGTGTATCCACCACCATATCAGGGTATATAATGAAACGGCGGCCCTCTTTCGTCATGCCTTACAAGGAGATATCTCCAGCGGTAGGATCGACTTTTTGGAACCATCTATACGGTTATGTAGGTTAAGCACCCAAGTATCGCACACTGCAGCCATTCATCCTGTTGAGTCGACGTTAGCGAGGAAGTGACGAGAAAAGAAATTCGGAATTTTGTGTGAGACTCGATAGTATGAAGAAAGCCGAATGACATCAGTTGGTTATGAGGATAATTGAAAGGATACTAGCTTCACATGCATGAGGTTGTGGGTTCGAATCTCACCAGAGAAATAAATCTATTTTAGGTCTTTATCGAAGTGACATTGATAATCATATTCCTTCAACTGATGTAAATATATATATAGATTTTTAGTTCCACTCCTGGGTCACGTGATTCAATAGTGATATGAACTTCTTCATTTGGTCTGGTTTTTCTTCTTATCATCCCTTCTCCACTGGAAATATTTGTTTGTGAACTTTTAATTATCTTCATGTATCAATTCCGATTTAATGCTTCCTGTTTTTATTACCCTGTATTTTCATCTACGTTATTGTGTACATTATATCGATTTCTCACTTTGCTTGAATTTTATTTTACTTAGAAAACATTCTCTCATTTATGTCCTCATCTACACTATAATTTCCATAGTGCACAAAGATTTTATGTTATGTTTTAAATATTTGTATATCGATTACCATGCAAAAAAAGGCACGTCTCCCAAAGAAAAACGTTTTTCACATTAATGCACAGTCAATATAAATAGATTATTTCGTCTTTTGTTTTTTAATTCATTTATCGGAGTTTTGAAGTAATTCAATAGTCAAACAGATAGGTGTAATAAATTACACATTCACAAAAATTCCGATTGGAAGAAAAATTAAACAAATGGAAAAGTTCATACGGTGACTAAAACGATGTGACAAAAGAATAGAACGAAATAAATTACATTTAAACCAATAAATAGAGTACAAATAAACATCAAAGTCATTCTATAAAGATTTAAAAAAAAATTACTGCACCTGACGAGGCATGGTTAAGCTTCTATCGTAACCATTATGACACGTAACCAGACTGTGGAATACGACTTCCTTCACGCTATGTAGCATCACGCAAAATTTTGAAATCTTTTCCGTCAGTTACTTTCAAACTGAGGGCCACCTGGATGCAGGGATCTTAAGTTGCACTACGGCTTATTTGGATTCAAAAAGTCGATCCCACCGCTGGGGGCTCTCCTTGTTAGTTTTAAGAGTAACAAACGGCTCATTTTGAAATAACAGTAATATCGCAGTCCAGTAGCGCCGGACCCTGCAAACTTGAAAGACAACTCCAGCAAAGCAAAGAAAATGTTACTGTAGCAAGTAAATTACTGTAGGCAACTGAACAACAACGAAATAATAATAATAATTGGTTCGCAGGAGAGCTTCTGTAAAGTTTGCAAGGTAGGAGACGAGGCACTGGTAAAGCTGTGAGGACAGGGCGTGAGTCGTGCTGGGGTGGCTCAGTTGGTAGAGCACTTGCCAGCGAAAGGCAAGGGTCCCGAGTTCGAGTCTCGGTGCGGGCACCCATTTTCAGTCTGCCAGGAAGTTTCAATAATAATAATAATAGATCCAGTCATATTAATATGACCAACTCCTATTTTCGAGGTCAACGTGTAATAACCCATAGACTCCAGGAGATAGCATTAGTAGGTGATGAATGGGGGTGGGGGGAGGAGGCTGGAAACAGTGAAGTCGTTGTCATAATGCGTAAAAGGGGCGATTTATGTGACGTCCAACAGGGCATAATCGTTGGCTTTCTTCCCAAGGGTGGAAGCATTTCCGAAACGGCAAAATCTGTAATCTTTTCACATGCCACTGTATGTAAAGTAAACCGTGAGTGGCAAAATCTCGGTATTCTAATCCGGCTCCAAGGCAAGTGTGTTGGACTACGGGCAGTAGGCGACACAGGTGAACGATAGCTGCAGATGTGTGTGCTGGCGAGAAGACGTGCAACTTTGTGCAGCTGACAGCCCAGGCGAACCGAGGGCTGCCACCAATGTTTCCTCAACAACTTATGGGCTTCCGCAGTGGGCACCTGGTCCCTGCACCCACGCTGACTGCTCTTCATTGGCGTTGAAAGCTTCCATTTGCACGCCGGTACCACAACTGAAAGTCCACTGAGTGCTACAGGTGGCCTCTCCATATTCATCACATTTTGTGCTCCATCGGACAGATTGAAAGCAAACGCCCTGCAACCCTGAGGGAGTGTTATGGTGTGGGCAATGTTTTCGTGGCACTCCCTGGGTGATCTCGTTGTTCTGAAAGGCACAATTGATCAACCCTAGTACGCACCTATCCTTGGGGACCAAATACACCCCTAGATGCACGTGTAACATAGCTCGCAGTGTATGTGCGTGGTTCTGAAAGCTCTAGGATGAATTTACCGTACTGCCCTCACCACCAAATTTTCCGCCTTTAAACCCAATCGAGAATCTGAAAGGTCACCTCGATCGAGTAGTTTGTGCCACGGATCCTCAATCGATAGAATTCTATCGCAGCATGACAAGTACTGGGGTAGGAATGGCTTCTTATGACTGTCGTTACATCATTGACTCTATTCCTGTACGTCTCGTGCTGCAGAAGGTGTTTATTCGGTATTTTAACACGTGGTCAGATTACTGCGACTGGACAGTGTAATAATAATAATAAATTTCGCTTATTTCAGTGCCCTCGTTTAAGTCTTTCAATTGGACGGCACTTTGAAGACATGCTTATCATTAACGTACTCCAGTTGTCCAACCGGGGAAAGGGAATCGGCAGTTTAACGTGGAATCCGCACCACATGTTGTTTCTACCGACTCCTCATATCATTGAGAGGTGAAGGCTGTATTAAAAGCAGACAGAAAAATTTATTTGTTCATCTGGGATTCGATCCCGAGATTCTCGATTTGCAGGCACGCGCTGTGCCGGTAGACCACCAGGTCCAACAGTTACGAGACGGTAATCGAACTGTATTGGCAGAGTATTTCGTCGTATTTTGCGTCAAGTAAATGTGCTGTGGTGCAAGCCAAAGTACATTCACGCTAAGGGCATCAGTTCCGATCCCAGAAAAATGTGCAGCCAGAGCAGTATTGTAAGTAAAAATCAAACTCTTCCATTTTTCTTACCGAATTGCTATACATCTAGAAAACAAACCAAAATTGTGAAAACATTTCATACAAGATTACTGACAAATTTTTATGAGTAAAAATAAACGGGTATGGTAATATACATGGAGGTGAATGAAAAGTAGTGGCAGTTTGGCTATAATTCATGTCAGTCTTCATTGACTAAAATTCACTTTATCACATTTCCGTCTCGCGTCTCGATCACTTTCCACACCCACATGAAAGATGTCATACACTGTCTGTGCATCCATCTGTGATGATGTCTCGCTAGGACCGCCATATGGTGTCTTATCATTTGCTGTAAGACGTGCCACGAAATACTTCGTTCATTTGGGTGATCAGGCCATAATTGGGGGGACTCTACCGGATGAATACGGTGGATGTCCCAGTATGTCCCGCTGCCACGTATGCGGTGCTCCTGCACAGGGCTCGTCGTTTGGCGTCGTGTAAGTTGGTAGAATGCAGCACTGGAGGGAAAGATTGTTGCGCGCTCCGACCACGTGCCCTTCCAGTCTGCACCCAAGCACGTTTTTCGTGTTTCCCAAACATACTATTAAGGCACTCGAGCTAGCCTCTCCAACTCTGAGAGAGTACACACTGCAACTGACTCAAACACGACTTGTGCTGCTGACTTTACTACTTCAGCCCACCATCTGTCAGCAACAGAAAGTGTGCGTACCGAATGACTCACATCCGTCATATTATGGCATTGTGCTACCACTTTTTATCCAACACATGCAAAGACGCATGTGTGACTACTTGTTGTCTCCCATCTTGGTAGTGGCCTAATTATTGGGAGATTTTGAAGTGCATTATCTATACGTGGTGTATCAAAAACAATCATCCGACCTGGGCCGTCTATATTTCTGGAACTAAGAAACATATACAATGAATACAATGAATTTTGTCCTTTGATGTACGAAAACTAAAAAAGTTATTTTCATCCTTTTCATTGGTGTTCAATATGCATCGTTGAGATGCACGGAACATGTCAATGCGGTGTTCAAATTGTACCAACACTGCAGCAAGCATGTCTGGAGTTACAGTTTCCACAGGTGCTGTTATGCGATGTCTCAGTTCATTTATTGCTGTTGGTAATGTAGGTACATAAAGAGTCTCTTACAAAACCATACATATATAATCACATATAGTCGGGTGCGGTGACCTTGGAGTCTAGTAGTCTAAGGGTGAGTGATTTAGTCCAGTGTGAACGATCCATCGTTCAGCAATCGTTTGATTTAGAAATTCCCACACTTCCAGATGCCACTGTCGCGGTGCCCCATCGCATTGGAAAATGAAGTCGTTCGAATCAAACTGTGGGAAGAGAAAGTTTTCAGGCATATCGAGATATATGCTTACTGTAACAGTGTTTCCGGCAAAGAAATATGAATCATACACATTTTCCCTCTAAACTGTACAAAATACATTAAATTTAGGAGAGTCTATTTTATGTTGTACACCTTCATGTGGTTGTCCCGTACCTCATATTGTCACATTATGACAGTTCACCTCTCTGTGTAAATGGAGTGTTGCCTCGTCACTAAACACTAACTGTGGGAGAAAACGGCCATCCTCCACCTTGACAAGAGTGAAATTATGGAACTTCACACGATGTATCGCCCTCACGAACAGCTCGCATTAGCTGAATTTAATATTGTTTGATGCATAAACGTCGACGCAGAGACGCCAGACGGACATCGGGGACGTGCTGAGCTCTCGAGCTGCACGGCGAACGGATTTCTGCGGACCCCCTCGTGAAACTGTGGCGGATGCGTTTGACGTCTGTGTCAGGCATTCGGGGACGGCCCGGCGATTCGCCTTTCCGCAAACCTTCTCTTTCTCTTAATCGTTGATGCCATCATCTAATGCTCTGTGCTGTAGGAGGATCATCATCGTACCTTGTACGAAAGTCACGTCGAACACTTATTACTGCCCACCACTGCGCAAAATGCAGAACACAAAACGCTTCCTGACGCCGCGACACCATTTTTACTAGGACTGAAATGGTCGGACAGTGCTGCTGCCAAGCGGTAACCATGTAAAGCCGTAGGGTTTGCTCTTTCCAGCAGTACGCTATTCACGCACATATGTCGAATAACATAATAGTTACTTTTTTTAAAAAAATCGGTTGATCCTTTTTGATACACCCTGCATATTTACACCCTAAGCAGTACCACCAATAAATTATCCCAGTGTGAAGGAAATCGTTAGATGTGATGTACGTGTAAAGGCAAACAAATGATAACAATTGCTGTTAAATTGGGTGACTCATTCAGGAGAAAGTCATAACGCGTTGGGCCACCTCTGGCCCTTAAGGAAGCAGCTATTCGACTTGATCTTCATTGATAAAGTTGGTGGATGTCCTCCTGACGGATGTCGTACCATATTCAGTTCAATTGATTTGTTACATCGTCAAAATCTCGACCTGGTTGCAAGGATAATCCCATATAGCTCCAAAATTGGGGAGAGAGGTGGAGATCTTGTTGGCCAGTGTATTGTCACGTACGTACACACAGATGAAACTCTCAACATGTGTGATGCATAAAATATCGTCTACACTGAAAGCGTTCCCAGCAGAGGTTAACCCCTCGTAATGGCAAAAGGTGGTCATACCGCATATTGAAGTCCACTACCAGGTGTCTGGATACTTTTGATCCGATAGTGTATTTCAGAATGTTAGCAGTGGCCAGAATTTGGGACATTCGGCTTTGAGCTTAAAGCTGGTGCGAGGCGGTTCAAGATACCTCTAAAAATAGACACATCTGGCAGCATTAGAGTGAAATGTCCATCAAAGAAGCTGTGTTGCGCTCTCTACCTACAGTTGTTCTCGTGGGCGTCAGAGCCCCCGTACGCAAGAGGCCCCCTGGGTTTTATACTGCGGACACGGTAGTCGCGCCTGATGAGCTCTCAGAAATTATGAAATGTATTCGAAATTTCTATTATGGTGGAACAACAACTGTACAATATACCGGAAACATGCACGATGTTCCGAAATTTCCGTTACAAACTCCTAGTGTAGATGGGGAATCAGTACACAGTACTCGTATTCTGAATTGGAACCCATCTCCTGTAACGCACCGTTTCCTCGCTACAGCCGTCGGAAAACATGTTAGTAACGCTACCACTTGTACAAGTAAGTCATTAGCTGTGACCCAGTACATCGATAGTCCCACAATTCCACTCATTGAAAGGAAACTTGATAAGTTTTTTAGAAACACTCTTCTTTACAATACGGCCTTTTCAAACTTAGGTGCGCTGCGTCTCTTTGTAGCACTGCAGTCACCCGTGCTGACGGTGAACGCACCATTATCTCAAAGTCGTTGCGCAGTTGTGGCGAAAAGCGTATGCCGTGAAGTTGGACGCTGCTGAGAACGAGCTTGATAAAGGCGACGAACTTCGCCATACAGTAGGATCATATCGGTGTATTCGGCAAAAGTGCACTCCGCAATATTGCTCTAATACTGACAGACACTTGAGTGACGCACGAGCCTTGTCAGAGTGGCAGGGCTGACGG
The DNA here is from genome assembly GCF_023897955.1 of Schistocerca gregaria. Taxonomy (NCBI): domain Eukaryota; kingdom Metazoa; phylum Arthropoda; class Insecta; order Orthoptera; family Acrididae; genus Schistocerca; species Schistocerca gregaria. Next base: position 27,049 of record NW_026062833.1, on the reverse strand, counting down.
TGAATGACATCCGACGTAAGCATCTTCCCCCACCCCTTCCGCCATCCCACGATGGCTACCCTGTTGCATACCCACCTAGCAAACATGTATTCAAACGGCTGTAGCACGGAAAGTATACGTTTCCGTACGGGGTTCAAATTAAAAATATTGTTGCTTAGTTCCCTCTAAAAGTGCTAGAATTTCGGAAAACTCTGTATCTGTCCAGTAAACTGTACAGCTGGTGTCGTACCACATTCGAAATATCCGATTATGTTTCAGGATTTGGGTGTTATGGCATTTTGCAGAAACATTACTGAATATTGTTATCATTAAAGTGAACTACCGTTTCTGTCTCCATACCATAAATCATAAGTACCATTTATATCGTTTCAAGCACTATTCAGCTGCTAGGTTTTAGGAAAAAATAATTGTATCATTCTCAAAATATCGGACAGAAGCGATATAGTTCCTACAAAGAACGCTAGCGAAGATGAACAAGTGCTCATGGTTCCTGATGTATGCATGTAACAGCCTATGTGTACTGCACATTGTTTTCTTCTCTCGTTCCGTACCACCACACCTGAAAGTTTCCTGTCCTACATCTTAGCAACAACGATAACGGTACATACTGAGGTAACAGAAAGGTTCTCTGTTATAATTTTCCGGTACAAGGACATAATCTCAAATTTATGCATTTTTCCATCTGCATCATCTTAGAAAGGTTGTAACATCTTCGTGGGATCCCTCTATTTTTGTAGGCACCGGTATCTATAACTTTGACGCTCTGTAGCGTCGCTGGCTGACGTTTTCAGAAGTAGATTCCTATGTAAAACTTCATCAGTTACGTCCCCTGAACAGCCCTGAGTAGTGTGAAGCATGATTTGTGAAACACCCTGTATAAAGAATGAATAACATCAGGGAATGGACTAGAATCCTGTCTCACTCACTTGTCACGTATTTCCTTTCTTTCATGTCCTTCAACTCGTACAGCTGCTGTCTCGTTTCTGGTGGAGTTCTAAGTAATGCTTCGCTCTCTATATTTTATTCCTGGTTGCATCTTAAATTCAAACTGTATATTCTGGTCAACATCGTCAAAAGTTTTTTCTGTATCGAAAGATGTTATAAATATGGGTGAAGTACCCTCCAAATTGATTTTCCTCTAAATCACGTTCTGTAAGGTGCTCCATTCCTCTGCAAATAGTTTGTATCAGTATTTTCAGCTAGGAGTTATCATAGTGGTGGTTTGAAAATATTCGCACTGACCACGAGTTGCCTTATTTGGTATTGGTGCTATTACGCTTCTCGTTTAGTGTGAGGATTTAGCGGGTATTTCAGCCGGCGTACTCGTTCAGGAATGAAGCAGCAAATCCCGGCAGAGTGAGTCGTCGCCAGCTCCGCTAGAGTCCACTGGTAGCGAAGCCCTGCGCTACAGACAACTGACTGTGTGAGGGACCAGTAGCGACACCTAGCAGCGATGTGGTGAAAAGGAAATAGTATTGCTAAAAGTTTATCCACGATTTTTAGCATTTAGAATGGAGTTATGGCACGGAATTTCATAGAAAAAGAAAACAGCTATAGTAGCAGTCTCTCTCTCGCAATGCAACAATAGTACAACAACAATAGACCAACTGAATCTGTAGAGGTAGTAATAAAATTTATTTTCTGACCTGCAAGATACTTTCATATAAAGCTGAGCCTGAGAGGATGTCAGCTAACTACCGTCAGAAATATAATATGAAACATGTAGACCTGTCAGTAAAATCGTCAGAAATTCGTTTTTTAAATGTTAAATGTTATCTGTTTAATTTAACATTTAGCTCACATAAAACCAGGATAATTATCCTCTTTCATACAAAGAAAGAGAGTACCTCATTAGTGACCTGTGTCATATCATAATCTCATTTTGACTCTTGAATAATTAAAAAAAAAATTTGATATAATATTTTGCATTTCTTTTGACATTGAAACAATTTATCCTGTTCCTGCACTGAGAATGTACTAAGTAAATATGTAATATATGTATCAGTATTATAGCCAAATTTATTTTTCTAATTACTGATTATTAAATACCAAAACAGCTTCCAATTTCTTGTAGTTATCTTAGCAGCATTTAGAACAAAAACGAAAATAAAACGTATTAGTTTTTTTTAGTAAGGATATTATTTCATTGTTGTAATCCTACAAATGTTCATGATACTATGCTGTTTCTTTTGACAGTGAGATATAATATGTAGAAAGTACCTGGAAAATATATGCAGATGTGGTCTGGTGAAGAAAGTGTGCGTATTAAAATTTAAAATAAGTGATTGCAGCAGCATAATGAGGTATATTTTGTAGTGAGGGAGTGACGTCCACGTGGGATCCGAAGCACGGGACCCCACGGGGGTGCCCGGCATGCGCCACATGCCAGGGCAGAGGTGGAGGCTAGTGTTCGGAAATCTGAAAATTCCAGCGCCGGCCGGGGATTGAACCCCGGCCCAGCTGGGGCGAATAGCCCCAGCCGAGGCGCTGGAACGTTCCAGACCCCCTTACCACTAGACCACCGGGGACCCCGGCCGTTTCCTGCTCTGAACTCGGTTTGGTAGTCCTGTCACACTTCCTGTTGTCGGCTGTGTTTACATCGGACGCTGAGTGGCATAGTGTAGCCGGCAACATTAGAACGCTGTGAGGGGGAAGTGTTTACCTCCCCCCTACCCCCCCTCCCCCCTACCCAGGTGAAGTAGCTTTACAGTTACCAAAGACATTTGAAATCAGCCTTTGCGACTGTATGCAGTCGACGGTTGTTAATCGTTTGTTTCAACCTGTTCCCAAATGCCTCGAGAAAACCGAAGCAACTTCTTCACTAATCGAGGCGACTGTCATATGAAAACGACCCGCAGACATTCTATAATTACAAGTCAACGCTAGCTTACACCAGATAATTCTGTCTGTTTCATCAGTTGTTTTAACAGTGCACGAAATACCACAGCATATTATTAATCCGTTGCAAATAAATTTCTGTGTGTGCAGTTCAGGTCTGCGCCGTAGATTTTTCGTGAGAACGTCGGGATAAAATCGTAACATGTGTTTCATATTAATATGAAATTTAGTTATCAATATCTTTATCACAGTGTTCACACTCACAATTTTGGACTTTTCAGTGGCTGGGGTACGATATAGCCTTTGAGTACGTTATCGCGTTGCGCAATTTCTTCCTTTTTTTCCGACTCTGAGGGAGCTGTCGCCTTCTCTCAGCGCTGCCCTTTTTAGGCTTTTCTCGCGTTTTCTGTAATTTAGAGCATATTTACAAGTCCTGAGACGAACTCTTCCTGTGTGTCGTAGGTTTAAACTCAATATAGATTTTCGTTTATATTCCGGCAAATACTTTTATTTTCTATTACTCCTAGCGGCGCTCCCTAAGCTGTTCATCGCAATGACACACGAATGAGAATCCTAGCTTACAACTTTACACTAAGATGATTCCTAACAATGACCCGCATATGCCAACACAGGCAATAAGCGACAACCACGTGACTTAACCTTTGTTTGCGCACTGTCGGTCTCGTAATTAATAGTGATTCAAATCTGACGCCATTTTGTCATATAAGAAACTCCGACCAAGGAGAAAACTAGACGTTTTCACGTCAGAATACCTTCCAGGAAGTTTTCGACTTTCGTAAAACAGAAACGAGTTTCGACGCTGTGGAATGCTTCGAGAAGTAGTAGGTGACGAATTGTTTTCGGGATTTTACTATCCATGCTGCAAACGATCATCGAGCAGAAAGATAATGTTGCTGATAATTGTTAAAAGGCGGGAGCAAGCAGACCGGCGAGGCGAGTTCCCGCCTCTTGCTGAAAGCTTATGGAATTGGCTTACTCAATGCAGGGTAGCAAGGGTATTTGTCTGAGGTTATAGCTTAACGGAACGCTAAATCATTAACGGTTAGTCTGGGAACCGAAGTCTCAGATACAAATAAGAAGTGACACGCTAAATCCAAAGACATAAGGTGGTTTATAAGAAATTTAGTTCACAAAATGCATCCATTCGTAACAGTTTGTTCAATATTGAAAAATGAATGAAGCTGAATTTATGTATTTTTGAAGATTTGTGCGTGCCTTCCGTTTCAAATACAAAAGGAAATAACATGTAAGAAAACTGGGGACACAATTGAAAAAAAGTCGCAATTTTATTTCGATTTTTCCTGATTCCATCTGGAATAAAGGCGAGTTAAATAGAATAATTAATTCTAACTTTTTCTTACATCCTTCGAATTGTGCGGACTCGATTGTAACTGGCCCTTGGGCTTCGAATTTTTTAGAGTCTGCAAAGTAAAAATAAATCTCCTCGTGCTACTATCCACTTTTCAGCGGATGCTGATTTGGTTGTCCTTCTTAGTATATCAATATGATTCTAGAGTCCTAATCCACGTACGCAACGCTGTTACGGTATAAACGTACGTTTATTTTACCAAATTTGCGTAAGAATGCGCTTTTGCTATGCATACCCACTCCTTAAATCCGCCATCAGGCAAAAGAAAGTGAATACATTTCCTTTGTTTTTCACCCTTCATCGATGACAAGTGATAATGACTTGGCAGCAGAGACCTGTTTAGCTTGAGTGAGTGCTTAAACGAAAGGCATGGACGAATAAAAATACAAAACAGATATATACGTAACGTCACGTAACCATGAAGAAAAGCAGACTTGGTTTATTTTACCATATAAGTTAATTCTTTTAGAATCTCATAAGTGGAATTAACAATTTCGGTCGCTTTCTACATCTAGGAACGTTCTTTATAATAGATAAGTCTCTGATATTCACTTACAGCATTGTTGTGTCTTTTCCCCTTGCATTTGTGAATTGTCTTCTCAGACTGCAGATTTCTGAGCAGCACTGTTGCCATTAGCCTAAATTTATGTTGGTCTACAGCGCTGAGGTTGATCCCTCACCTGTGGTCGAGTGAGAGATCATTCCAAAGTGTGGCAGGCAGCGAACGACTTTGCGAGGGGCTGATCGTAGGGCCTCCAGAGGAAGCTTCTTGGAACGCAAATTCTGGGCGTTCACAGAAGGTGAATTTGCTGGTAGTTCGGAACTCCAATAATAGGCGAGTAATTGGGCCCCCTTAATAACATGGCTGCCAAGGAGGGGAAGGACGGCAGTGTGCACAAGGTGAGGGAGTCATTCCTGATTTGTAAAGAGTGTTCCGGATGCCATGAAGAGTACAGGGCGCAGCCAATAGCAGGTGGTGGCCCCAGTCGGTTCCAATGGCGTGTGTCGCTTTGGATTGGAGGAGATTCTCTCTGGTTTTGTTTAGCGGATATGGTTAAGCGAGTTTAAGGCGGAGCTCACAATCTGCACCATCATCGACAGAACTGACTGTGATCCTTCGGTGCAGAGCCGAGTGAAAGGTATGAACCATAACACGATCTAGTGTTCTTACTGTGTAGGCCTCAGAGTCCTTGACTTGTGCCATAGGGTAGTGGGTTTCTGGATTCCGCTTAATAGGTCAGGAGTCCACTATACACAGGAAGCGGCTACACGGGTAGCGGGGGCGGATTTGTAGGTTAGAGGGTCTCAGGAAAACATAGAAATGGCGTCTGTCTAAAAGGGGGCAGGTAACACACAGTAAGGTGGTTGTAGAAACGATCGGTGTTGTAAATTATCGTAACTGTGTTGGGAAAGAACCAGAGCTCCAGGCCCTAATAGAAAGCACTGAAGCTCTCAAACAGTTATAGGTACGGAAAGCTGGCTAAAGCCGGAAATAAGTTAAGCCGAAATTTTTTCAAACGACCTAACAACGTTCAGAAGGGATAGATTAAACATAGTTGGTGCTGGAGTATTTATTGCTGTCAGAAGTAGTTTACCTTGTAGTGAAACTGAAGTAGATAGTTCCTGCGAAATAGTTTGGGTAGAGGCTGTACTTGTCAATCGGACTAAACTGGATCGTTTTACCGACCCCCGAGTGAGAGGATATAGTTGCTGAACAGTTCAAAGAAAACGTGAGTCTCATTTCAAAAGGTACCCCACTCACACAATTATAGTCGGTGGTGATTTCAATGTATCCTCGATATGCTGGAAAATTTACACGTTTAAAGCCGGCGGCAGGCTTAAAACGTCACCTGAAATAGTACTGAATGCTTTCTAAAAAAAGTATTTTGAACTATTAGTTCGTGAGCCCACTCGAAGCATAAATGGTTACGAAAGCGTACTTGACGAATACAGGGATTGGCGACCACAAGGCAGTTGCCTGTACACTGAATACTGTAACACCTATAACCATCAAAAAGAAACTTAAAGTACATCTGTTTAAAAAAAGCTGACAATGCTCTTAACGATTTTTAAGGAAACAGCCTCCACTCCTTCCGATCTGATCATGTAAGCGTAGAAAAGATGTGGAATGATTTCAGAGAAATAGTATCGATTGCAATTGAGAGATATATATACCACATAGATTAATAAGTGATGGTACTGATCCCCCATGGACAAAACGGGTGAAATCGCTGTTGCAGAAGTAACGAAAAAGCATGCCAAATCTAAAAGAATCCAAAATCCGGAAGACTGGCAATGTTTTGCAGAAGTTCTAAATATAGCGGTTACTACAGTGCGAGATGCTCTTGATAATTTCCGCAACAAAACTCTGTTTCGAAATCTGGCGGAAAACCCAGAGATTCTGTTCATGCATAGAGTACACCAGTGTCAAGACGCAATCCGTACCTTCACTGCGCGAAAGTAACGGTGGAGTTACTGATGACAGTGCCACTAAAGTAGAGTTAAGAAACGTGGTTTTCCGAAACTCCTTCAGCAAAGAATACGAAGTAAGCCTTCCCGAAGCCCAGTCAACAGAAAGTGCCAAAATGAGAAGCATATGTCCTCGGTGTAGCAAAGCAGCTTAAATCACTTATTAAAGGCAAGGTTTCCGTTCCAGATTGTATACCAGTCAAGTTCCTCTGAGTGTGCTGATACAATAGCTCCATGTTTAGTAATTATATACAACCGCTTACAGAAAGATCCGTACCTAAAGACTGGAAAATTGCTCAGGCCACACCAATTTGTTAAAGTACTGCCTTTTGTGATGTTTAACAATACTGTTGGCAAGCGTACTTGTTATACAAATGGGCACGGCATAGGCTTACGGTCGTAAAATATATTTCAGCGTTAAACTGGAAATAGTTGTAGGAGAGTATCAGAAGTAATAACCTAATGAGATCTTTAATTTCTTGTACATTAGGTTTATGTGTTGGAGAAGATTCTCATCAGTAATTTTAATAGTCTCAAAAATGTGAATGTTAGCAAGTAAATTAACTACGTTAAAGGATACGAAATTACCATCATTAGGAATTGGAAATGTTTTTAATTTTAGCTGTTAGTTAAAGGGAATTTTTGACAGTGTAGTTTTCTTCAAAGACATAATACTCTTTAAATGGTGTATGAGATTTTTTGCCGATTTCATAGAAGCGCCGTCTGTATAGTTAACACTGTGGACAGGAAGCGAAGGCGGTGTGCAGTCGGAGGCGATGCTGGGTTCGTAGCGGTGGGCACCAATTGTCGGCTACGACGGGACTGCCCGGGAGGCACACTCACGTGGCCGCACGTGTCACGGTGGATGCAGCAGAAGGTCCATAGCATCAGTGACCCTGTCGCGGATGCGTGCACCACCTGTTCTAGTGTCTCGTGTACACGAAGGACCTCTGCGGACCGAGCTGCAACTTTCTTAGCTCGCTGGACTGTGCAGTTACTGATATACAGGGGCTATGCTCTATGCAGCCTGCCTGGCAGAGGTGTGTTGCAGGGTGGCATTAGAGCCTGACGGCTTCCGCGACTGGACAAATGAACTGGCGATAAAAAAAAATCATAGCAACAAACGAACAAAAAATCATGTAGAGTAATGAAATTTCGGGAATACGTCTGTCTATGTAGGATATTTAAGTAATTAACATTGCAGCATCACAGGGCAACGTAAGCGCGAAATAAGCCGTTGCAAAAGTGACATGCTGGTAAGTTAATAACAGATGTAACGATCAGAATGTTGAATGCAAGCATTGAAACGGGCACGCATTGTGTTGTAATGGTGTGCGATGTCAGTTTTGTGTCGCAAATGCCGGTGGTTTGGGGGTCAGTGAAATGCATGCTACTGGGCCCCTTGGCTCGGGGCTGTCCCTGAAGTAATCGATTTTTAATTCGTTATGTCGCCGACTGCTGTTCGAATTGCTACTGCAGAAGAAATGTGATGTGCCAGAGACGTACGCCAGACACGACTGCCTTCCCTCTTGGTAGCGCCACGTGACCGGTCGGAGCTCGAGCTTTTTGCGACCGTACATTCTCGCGGTCACCGCTGCCAGTATACAGTGCTAAATTTCTGCCAAGTCTCCTGCGAAATCGCTGGAGGAACATCCAGCTTCTCGTGTCCCTATTACACGACCTCGTTCAAACTCATTAAGATGATCGTAATGGCGCCTCTGTCTCCTCAAAGGCATTCTTGGCTAAGATCAAACCACCACGTCCAATCTAGAAGGTAACTAACGCTCACAACCGCCACGGCGTGTATTTACAGTAGACCTGATCTGCACCCTCACAGTGCCCCTACTAACACCATTCTTATGCGAATGGCGCGAAATTTAAATCGACACCATTTTTCAATTGTAGAAACACGCCTACCAACTTTCGTTTATCTCTCACAACTGCTTGTGGTGTTGCGATTTTTTCCGTAGCTGTATGTTCAAGAATTCTGCAGCAAATGGATGTCAACGATATTGGACTGTAATTTTGCAGGTCCGTCCTATTACTGTTCTTATACACTACTGGCCATTAAAATTGCTACAGATGATTAACGGGTATTCATTGGACAAATATATTATACTAGAACTGACATGTGATTACATTTTCACGCAATTTGGGTCCATAGATCCAGAGAAATCAGTACCCAGAACAACCACCCCTGGCCGTAATAACGGCCTTGATACGCCTGGGCATTGAGTCAAACAGAGCTTGGATGGCGTGTACAGGTACAGCTGCCCATGCAGCTTCAACACGATACCACAGTTCATCAACAGTAGTGACTGGAGTATTGTGACGAGCCCGTTGCTCGGCTACCATTGACCAGGCCTTTTCAGTTGGTGAGAGATCTGGAGAATGTGCTGGCCAGGGCATCAGTCGAAAATTTTCTGTATCCAGAAAGGCCAGTACAGGACCTGTAACATGTGGTAACTATTTGCCTGAAATTCTTTACATTGTATGCTATAGCATACAACTGTAGCTATTGTTATTTTCCTGGTTACCTTACTCGCTCACCTACTCGGTTTAAACTGCCGAGAGAAATATCGCAATCACTATTATTGTAGTAATTCCTAACTTGTTGGCATTCTTCGTTAATTTTATAGCGAACTGCTTTTCGTCCCCTGACACATCGTATCTATTCTCGACGGCACCCCTTCACAACGAATACTCTCCGCTCCTCTCTACTCCGTACTGTAACTGGGTTTTCTCTGTTTGTGATGGTCATCTGTCAGGATGAGCACTACTGCAAAGGGCATTTGATTCTAAAGCATTATGTCAGGGTGAAAAACACTAAATAAATTACTTTTTCTCTCTTAACAACATTTTTGCAGGGTGGGTTCATCCTTGCCTCAGGTATGAGGTAGAATGAAACAGCAGTTTTACATAAGATAACTTTTATTGAAAGTTTTGTACAAGGGTTTCTGGCTGGGATACTGGCAACTGTGTCGTTTGCGAAGCCTTCTGCTTGCGTGAGCGGCGGCGTCTGATTACGCACGGCGGTGTGTATCTCGTGTCGCCGTTTCGCCCAGTTGACTGGAGACGCGCATCGCGAGGTGGTCCGTTTAATTATTGAGGAAGAAGTCGTGAATCGGACGGTGACGACTCGGATGTGCGCTGTCTCCTTCCCGTCCTCACGAGTCACTCGGGTACATAAAAATCTGGCCTCAAATACCTTCTGTCTTCTGGCGCCGAGGCTGCTGCTTGCTATTCCATTACAGCGGCGGACTCGGTGCTTCTGTGTACGATGTAGTATCTTCCTGCATGACGGTCTTGAGCACCGACTGTACCGGAACTGAACTGAAAGCTACTCCTGTCGGGCCCACTGCGTCTCGCGTACTTATTCACTTCACTTCACTGGAGGTGAACAACATCGCTGTCGTTGCCTCTTTTGTCACGTCGAAAAGCTTCGCGAAGAATCTTCTTAACGTCGGTCATTGGCTCTCGGAATGTAGGCGAGAGCCTTTGATCACGTGTGACAATTGAGGAACACGTGAGCCGGACGGGCGATGCCCTGACGGCTGAATCGACAGCTTCTGCTTACGTGGGGGAGGACGATAGCTTCTCCTGAATGTGCTGACTTCGCGGTCATTGCCTCCTCTGCTCTGCCCGTTGTTTGCCAGAGTGTAACTCTTCTAAGCTAAACGAAGTTTCTCATTAATTTTAAATTTCTACTTCACTTCACTAATTTATTTCCCTATCTTAAGTACCACTCAACAGTATTTACGCCGATCTCCGTGCACTGTTTTAGGAAAGTGTAATGCCGTCACTACACGGACGGTGTTGTGAACGTCAGTCTTGAGCGTGCCAAGTTGAAAGTGCTGCCGAACGCTCTGACTTGTGCATACAGCATGTGCGTGTCAACGTGGTACACGCGACCGCAGCGGCAGCATCTGGGTCACACATCACCCGGTTGTCCGCCCCGGTAGCTGAGTGGTCAGCGTGACAGACGGGTTCGATTCCTGGCTGGGTTGGAGATTTTCTCTGCTCAGGGACTGGGTGTCGTGTTGTCCTAATCGTCATCATTTCATCTCCAAGGACGCGCAAGTGGCGTCAAGTCGAAAGACCTGCACCAGGCGAGCGGTCGGGAGGCCCTCGTCACACGTTTCTCTCTATCACCCACTTTACAAAATGCATGGGCGTAAAATTCTTAAGCTAGCGCTATTAAAACGCGCCTTTCCTCTCTTGTCCACGTGAGAGTCACGTTGTTCTGCGTGTAGTGTCCACGGACATGTTATAAGGCAGAAAGAGAAGCTCCGTAACAAATAGCGCGATTCAAAGTCTTACTTTATATTTGTTCCTATTCAGCAGCAGAATCTTCACAACATGTGAAATAAAAAAGAATTGTTTTACACTTTCTTGTTATATCTTACTGCATGTAGTGCAATCTGTCTTGTAGATTAAACCATTCGAACAAACTCCATCCTCAGATGGAACGTACATATGTAACATCGAATATTAGAGAATATACTTTCTTTTCGGTGCAATAAAAGTATCAGATCCTAACAGAAAAAGCGAAGACTAGTAATAAAAATATTCGGATCCACTGAGGCGCAAACAAGAATCACATTACCAGCTACCTCATCATTTCGCTCTACCGACTGTGACTGTCGAATGGTCATACATTGAATCTGACCTATTGAAAGTTTTAATGGTAGATACGTTATTAACTGACACTGAAATATGACAGATTGTATCAACGACAATGCGTTTCTTATGGATCCTCACTGTGCCCGTTTACAGTCTGTCCCCACTCTGGCTACCCAGCCACGTCACCGGGCGCCTCCACAGGCTGTCTCACGACGCAGTACCGCCCTGCCGCGGCGCGCGCTTTAAGTCGGCGGCGACGCCGTCTGCATACACGGCCCGGCAGCGTTAATTTTTAGACGAGTGTTTTAGTACCGTAAAGAATACAAAAGACGATAGCTTCTTCCGAAACATAACGCTATAGAGTAAATAATATTAACATATGAACGTAAGTCGGGATTTTACTACAAACATGGAACCGAATGCCTGTTCATGTGAATGTACGTTCCTCTACTTCTACCCCATAAAGCGCAATGAAACTGTAGAATTTAAGAATTATTCTCACTTTGTGTTTCTACTAAAGGATAGAAGTTTTCTTTGAAGGATTGCGTTGAAACTTAACAGGTCTTGCAACACGATGAGTGTTTAAAAAGTAACAAGAAATTTACAATTTCTTGTGTTGTACTAGTCCGATTTGCACTACATTTTTTGTCACTGCCTTCGTAAACGTACGTGAAAAGTATGTGGACAATGTTATATCCATTGGCTATTTGCTCTATTGTCAGCTGTCAAAAAGGATACATGTGTTTTGGTAGCATCAACGATTATTTGTTTTGTGTAAAAACAGATTAGAGAATCTTTCTTACATAAAGAGTATGGAATTTTAGAAAAGTTAAATATTCCTTTTGGCGAGCCTGTTACGAGTAAAACTGGAGTTTTTTGTTTCACGACAATTTGTAGTTTCCGTAATGTCGGCACTATTTTTAGATTGATGTAAAAGCCCTCCATCGTTTGTGGAAGGATCGATTTTATGAAATTGTCTACGACGACGGGTTTCCTCCCAAAATTACTAGTTTTCCTTCGTGGCGATCCCTGTAAACCACGCGGTTTATTTTTGCTTTCCTTCCTTAGGCGTGACAGACGTTTGCATAAATTGGAGCCCTTTGCTTGGAACGGGTAACAGTTCTTTTCGTGTCACCTCCTTAACACACGCTCGTTACATCTACATCTACATCCATTCTCTGCAAGCTACCTGACGGTGTGTGGCGGAGGGTACCTTGAGTATCTCTATCAGTTGTCCCTTCTATTCCAGTCTCGTATTGTTCGTGGAAAGAAGGATTGTCGGTATGCCTCTGTGTGACCTCTAATCTCTCTGATTTTATCCTCATGTCTCTTCGCGAGACCTACGTAGGAGGGAGCAATATACTGCTTGACTCCTCGGTGAAGGTATGTTCTAGAAACTTCAACAGAAGCCCATACAGAGCTACTGAGCGTCTCCGTGCAGAGTCTTCGAGTTTATCTGTCATCTCTGTAACGCTTTCGCGATTACTAAATCGTCCTGTAACGAAGCGCGCGGCTCTCCGTTGGATCTTCTCTATCTCTTCTATCAACCCTATCTGGTGCGGATCCCACACTGCTGAGCAGTATTGAAGCAGTGGGCGAACAAGGGTACTGTAACCTACTTCCTTTGTTGTCGGATTGCATTTCCTTAGGATTCTTCCAATGAATTTCAGTCTGGCATCTGCTTTACCGACGATCAACTTCATATGATCATTCCATTTTAAATCACTCCTAATGCGTTCTCCCAGTTGCTGACCTGCTATATTGTAGCTAAATGATAAGGGATTTATCTTTCTATGTATTCGCAGCACATTACACTTGTCCACATTGAGATTCAATTGCCATTCCCTGCAACATGCGTCAATTCGTTGCAGATCCTTCTTCATTTCGGTACAATTTTCCATTGTTACAACCTCTGGATATACTACAGCGTCATCCGCAAAAAGCCTCAGTGATCTTCCGATGATATCCTCAAGGTCATTTATGTATATTGTGAATAGCAACGGTCCTATGACACTCCCCTGCGGCACACCTGAAATCACTCTTACTTCGGAAGACTTCTCTCCATTGAGAACGACATGCTGCGTTCTGTCATGTAGGAACTCTTCAATCCAATCACACAATTGGTCTGATAGTCCGTATGCTCTTACTTTGTTCATTAAACGATTGTGGGGAACTGTATCAAAAGCCTTGCGGAAGTCAAGAAACACGGCATCTACCTGTGAACCCGTGTCTATGCCCTTCTGAGTCTCATGGACGAATAGCGAGAGCTGGGTATCACACGACCGTCTTTTCCGAAACCCGTGCTGATTCCTACAGAGTAGATTTCTAGTCTCCAGAAAAGTCATTATACTCGAACATAATACGTGTTCCAAAATTCTACAACTGATTGACGTTAGAGATATAGGTCTATAGTTCTGCACATTTGTTTGAAGTCCCTTCTTGAAAACGTGGATGACCTGTGCCCTTTTCCAATCTTTCGGAACGCTACACCGCTGCAAGAAGGGGGGCAAGTTCCTTCGCGTACTCTGTGTAAAATCGAACTGGTATCCCATAAGGTCCAGCGGCCTTTCCTCTTTTGAGCGATTTTAATTGTTTCTCTATCCCTCTGCCATCTCTTTCGACATCTACTATTTTGTCATATGTGCGACAGTGTAGAGAAGGAACTACAGTGCAGTCTTCCTCTGTGAATTAGCCATTTAGTAGTTCGGCCTTCAGTCTGTTTCAGTACCATTTTGGTCACAGAGTGTCTGAACATTTCGTTTTGCTCCACCTACTGCTTTGACATAAGACCAAAATTTCTTAGGGTTTTCTGCCAATCAGTACATAGAGCTTTACTTTCGAATTCATTGAATGCCTCTCGCATAGCCCTCCTCACATTACATTTCGCTTCGCGTAATTTTTGTTTGTCTGCAAGGCTTTGGCTATGTTCATGTTTGCTGTGAAGTTCCCTTTGCTTCCGCAGCAGTTTTCAAACTCGGTTGTTGTACCACGGTGGCTCTTTTCCATTTCTTACGATCTTGCTTGGCACGTACTCATCTAACGCATATTGTACGATGGTTTTGAACTTTGTCCACTGATCCTCAACACTATCTGTACTTGAGACAAAACTTTTGTGTTGAGCCGTCAGGTACTCTGTAATCTGCTTTTTGTCACTTTTGCTAAACAGAAAAATCTTCCTACCTTCTTTAATATTTCTACTTATGGCTGAAATCAGTGATGCAGTAACCGCTTTATGATCGCTGATTCCGTGTTCTGCGTTAACTGTTTCGGGTCTGTTTGTCGCCAGAATGTCCAATATGTTATCGCCACGAGTCGGTTCTCTGTTTAACTGCTCAAGGTAGTTTTTCAGATAAAGCACTTTAAAAAAATTTCACTGGATTCTTTGTCCCTGCCACCCGTTATAAACGTTTGAGGCTCCCAGTCTAACGGGTGATCAAAAAGTCAGTATAAATTGGAAAAAGTGATAAACCATGGAATAATGTAGATAGAGAGTTAAAAATTGAGACACATGCTTGGAATGACATGGGGATTTATTAGAAAAAACAAATTCACAAAATGTCTGACAGATCTCTTATGCGCGTCGTTTGGTGATGATCGTGTGCTGAGCCGCCACTTTCGTCACACTTGGCCTCCTAGGTCCCCAGACCTCAGTCCGTGCTATTGTTGGCTTTGGGGTTACCTGAAGTCGCAAGTGTATCGTGATCGAGCGACATCTCTAGGGATGCTGAAAGACAACATCCAACGCCAATGCCTCACCACATACTCCGGACATGCTTTACAGTGCTTTTCACAACATTATTCCTCGATTACAATTACTGTTGAGGAATGATGGTGGACATATTGAGCATTTCCTGTAAAGAACATCATTTTTGCTTTGTCATGCTATTCTGATCTGATGAAGCGCCACCTGTCGGACATTTTTTGAGCTTTTGTATTTTTTTTTTTTTTTCTAATCAAATCCCATGTCATTCCAAGCATGTGTGTCAATTTGTACCTCCCTATCTACATTATTCCGTGATTTATTCAGTTTTCAAATTTATACTGACTTCTTGGTCACCTGGTGTATCTGGCAAATTAAAATCTCCACCCAGAACTAGAACATGATGGGGAAATGTACTCCGCAAATAGCTCCTCTTCGTCTTCTGCAATTTTCTTGCAATGCAACGCTGTTATCCAGCACTTCCAGATACCGAAGTATGTCAGTGACTGATGCTGGCAACAAGGATCTCACGAACAGAAACGACGTATTGTACACCACTGCACGCCGATCTACGCCGCTAGACAGGTAACAGGCAACTGATTTTGGGTGCCCCTGGTGAGACAAGCCTCTACATCCTTACATTTGTCCTCTATCCATCCCTGCTTAGCCATTTTGCACTTCCTGTCGATTTCATTTTTGAGACGTTTGTATTCCTTTTTGCCTGCTTCACTTACTGTATTTTCATATTTTCTCCTTTCATCAGTTAGATTCAATATCTCTTCTGTTACCCAAGGATTTCTAGCAGCCCTCATCTTTTTACCTACTTGATCCTCTGCTGCCTTCACTATTTCATCTCTGAAAGCTACCCATTCTTCTTCTACTGTATTTCTTTCCCCCATTACTATCAATTGTTCCTTTATGCTCTCACTGAAACTCTGTACAACCTCTTGTTCTTTCTCTTTATCGAGGTCCCATCTCCTTAAATTCCCACCTGTTTGCAGTTTTAATCTACAGGACATAACCAATAGATTGTGGTCAGAGTCCACATTTGCCCCTGGAAATGTCTTACAATTTAAAACCTGGTTCCTTAATCTCTGCCTTATCATTATATAATCTATCTGATACCTTTTAGTATCTCCAGGGTTCTTCCATGTATACAACCTCCTTTCATGATTCTGAAACCAAGTGTTAGCTACGATTAAGTTGTGCTGTGTGCAAAATTCTACCAGGCAGCTTCCTCTTTCATTTCTTAACCCCAATCCATATTCACCTACTACGTTTCCTTCTCTTCCTTTTCCCACTATCGTGTTCCAGTCACGGCGTAGCGTGCCATCATCATCAGATTACTCCTGTTGACTGACGTCCAGTGCCGGCGGGCGGTGTGGTATATATACCTGTCGCCTCTCCCCTCCGTATGGACTCCGCGTATGGACCGAGGGATGTGCAGGCCGCGGTGGTCTTTCAAATTTCAACGCTTTTTTCATCAAAAGTGCAACAATGCTATTTGCTATTAAAGGTTTGAAAGCTACTGGAGTATGGCCCACGGACCAGTCCGTATTCACCGATGCAGATTTCCTCCCGGAAGACAAAACTGACATCGGACTTGAGAGGCCGTCAGATAAAGAGGTTATTGTATCTGGAGCTGAACAGGTAAAAAGACGACGCCAACAGGTTGGGTGATCAAGCTGGCAGGTTTCAGCGAATTGTAACTATGAACTGCCGCCCAAGAATGACGAAGTTATTGAGGCTAATTGTTCTAGTCCTGCAACTGCTAGATCGTACATTTATGGGTGCACTTAAGACTCACTACAGCGAGAATATTTGGCAGTGGATGCTCCATGAAAGCAAACTTGTTGGATCCTATGATATAGTGTGTTTCTTTGGCAAGGGAAGGAAATACAGTAGAAGGATGAAGTAGTGAAGGCAGCAGAGGATCAAATAGGTAAAAAGACGAGGGCTATTAGAAATCCTTGGATAACAGAAGAGATATTGAATTTAATTGATGAAGGGAGAAAATATAAAAATGCAATAAATGAAGCAGCCAACAAGGTACACAGACGTCTCAAAAATGAGATCGACAGGAAGCGCAAAATGGCTAAGCAGACATGGATGGCTAGAGGACAAATGTAAGGATGTAGAAGCTTATCTCACTAGGGGGTCTTTGGCAAAGTTCTTTTCCTCTCTTTTCTTTAATAATGACTTCTAACTCTTTTTTGTACAGCAAATCAGTTGAAACAATGGTCTTTCCCCTCATCCATTCTCGGGAATACGAACATCAGGGCAACATAAGAACCTCCTGCACTCAGCAAACAGACGACCATTACTAGAGACCCACACTCAGCAGCAGTCAGAGAACAAATTTGGCGTTTACCTCTGCTTGCAGTATCAGTCTGAACTACACTAAGGCCTGTTTCCTCAACGTTCCATACACGATCTTCTGGATATTTATGTTTCCAGAATTCAGCTTATAGCAAGTCGTAGAATGAGTTAACTCTCTCATGCGAAAAGCGTTTTGCTCGAGCATATGATGTTCCAGTTGGCTTTCTAATCGAAAGCTTATCTTGATGACGTCGAAGAAAATGGCCAAGACAAGCCCTTCCATTCACAACTGCAAGTTGGTAGGCCATTTTTCTAACATCCATACTAGTAAAAGCATAGAATTTGGCCTCCATATAGTGTATGTAAACCACTAGTTCTCTTTCTAGGGCAGCTGGTTTTCTTCCAAACTTTTTAGTTTCAACATCTGTCAGGTATTAGCCTCATACACATACTGGCACAGAGTTGTTTTTGGGACAGTGCAATGTTTGCTTTTTTAACTCCCATGATTTTTACTACAACAGCAGACACTGCCTCTCGCATTTTGTTTTTATCCCACACCTGCCTTTTACGGGTTCATTTAGGTGCCAGATTAGTCCTAGGCATCTGAAAACAGAAATAAAAACATTTTACGGTCTGCTTATAATATGGACCCTGAGGTCCACATTACACTTACACCTTGTAAACTAGTGTAGACAGCTTAAAAATGCAATAATACCATACTTTTAATCTATTTGAAACTGTTGCCAATACTTAGATGCAACCTACTAAGTATTAACCAATAATGGTATGTTAATACACTACTAGAGTTCAGCTAAATATTATTAAGATATTAAGGGGGGGGGGGTGCATATTACCACCACTTACTCTACATGGTAATGCAAAGCAGGTGAAACATTTGGATAAAGGTGTACTTGCATTCACGTTGCTTGTAACAGCAAATCTGTTTGACAGGCTCATTGTCATTGTAAAAGCAAAACTAACAAGTAAAATGAAAACATCCACCATAAGCACGAATCCAGTATTTTGATGAATAAGGACTCAACTAGAAAGGTAGGCTGAGGTTGGAAAGTACCAGCCACAAAATCACTTGAAGTTTACCTTGTGGAAGAAAATATTATCCACTGTAACTCCAAATTAGTGTGCACTGACTGTAAAGTAAGAATTAATAGATATTACTATGCATGTATTGGTTATAGCATTAAGTTAAATACGTGTAAGCATATACATAATGTTTATGAAGTAGAGAGTATAGAAGAAAAACCGTTTGAAATTTCTGAATTACCAGATGTACTACTTATGAATGTTGGAGAGGAAAATTCTGAAGCCAGTTTGTTCCTGTGACACAGAGGTACTGGCAGAAATTGTTTCTGGTATTTCAGTTACTGAAGTTTAGCTGGCCAACAAAATGGTAACTTCACTGAAGGCTAGTGTAGGTGCTGTTCATGCCAGTAGTGGCGTCTCTTTCAATAGCCCACAAAGGAGTCACAAGAGAAAACTTGCAGTACAGAGGAGACTGTTTTGAGCAAAGAAAACAAATTCCTCAAGCTGCATACTCATGGCAGTTCCTGATACAGAAGAAACTGTGAACACTTCTGGATGAAGGTTTACACCACATTAGCTAGTGTGTTGATCTCACATTCAGGAACATGATGGCTTTATTCCGTGTCCTGCCATCCAGTTTTAGGTTTTCCATTATTTCCCTAGATCAATCAAGGCAAATTCTGGGATGGTTCCTTTGAAAGGCCAAGGCCAATTTTCTCCCCCATCCTTGAAACAGTCAGAGCTTATGCTCTGTCTCTGACGGCCTCACTGTTGACAGAATGTCAGATGTCGATATTCCTTCCTTCTTCACTGGCCTCTGGTGCGGCAGTTCTGCTGACACATGGGACCACCAGAAACTGCTGCGGCTTGTGCCAGCAGCCTAGAATGCTGGCATCACTGGGTCAGCCCCCTCCCAAGCCGTGCTGGGCAGTGATGACTGTGACTGAGGCTCAGCGCACTGCTGGTGATGGCCACACATTTGACAACTGTCCCAACGTGACAACAGAGTGAGTTGCAATCGTCAACTTGTAATATATATTTATTTTTGATCTAGCTAGATGGGTAACACTAGTGCAACTGTTAAACAGATTAAATATTTTCATATTCTAGCAAGGAATACACTAACATCTGATTGTTCACAATCAATTTTCCTGATAATGTAACTCATTTACCAAAAAAAAAATTTGGTGAATAAATAATAATTTCAGTATCAGTACAAACACATGCAGTTGGAATTAGGAATGAGTAATTATGAATTAGCAATATAACCCAACTGAAAGCCTTTCAGGTTCCAATTTGCAGTATAATTTTACTTTTTTTAAAAAAAATCCCCTTTTTGAAAAGTTATCTGTAACCAAATAACTCATATTCCAGAATTTTCTGTTTTTAGCGGGCCATTATTTCCTAAATTTAAGCATATAATTTTGTAGTTCTAATTTACCAGGGCACAAAAGTGGCTGTTTTTATTTGGAAACAAGTAATAAACTTGTCATTAATGCTAGTAACACCCTGACACAGATGCTAAGAGAGCAGATACCAAGTCTCACTGCTTGCCTGCTGGCTGCAGATGTTGATTGATTGTCTGAATGAGGAGAGGAACGAAACAGTGACATCATTTGTCCCAAGATCCAAAGTGGCAGAGACTGTGGGAGCAGCAAACCAACAGCACAATCTATTTGATGGCGAAGCAAAACAGGCAAATGGAGATGGAACACTGGGGTGGCAGGAAGATTAAAGAACTGGAGGGAGGAAGGGGGAGATCATAAGACACCCCAATGGTGCTATGTGTGACATGGTGCTGGAATCACTGCTAACCCACCCCAGTTCCCACTTCATACCATGATTGCGACACAATGGGGGATGACACAAGAAGAGGGGGTGGTGATGAAACAGCACAAAATGGAGAGGAAAACCTGACCAGCATGAAAGCAATGATGAAAGCCTTCAATTGTGGAAGACAATTCAGGTACTTAAATCCATGGAACAAACCACTTTTATGATGAAAACCAAGGACAGATGTAACTATGTAAGGTTGTATGCTACCATCTGTGATAATGGAGAATGGAAGAGTGTGTTTAGTGCAAAAGGCCAAATGGTAGGGGAGTCTCATAAAATGTGGGGGTTACAGATCATTATGGAGTAAGAGGCTTAGATTCAACCTTGTATGACCAATACGAAGTTCGCAGAGGATGGTAGATCCCCAGTGGGCCATGTGGCAAGAGTCCCCTTATCGCAATAAGTTTATTAGGCAGGGGGTTGGCCTCCAAGAGTCAGCTCAAGGCTGAGCAAAAAGGAATTGGACATGAGGCTGCAAACCCAGCACCAGAGAGGTCACACAAAAGGGGCACACCCTCCAGCCACAGGATCAGCAGTTCATTACCTGGGATACCCACATGAGTGGGAACCCAAAGAAAGTCAACTGAACAACCAGCATGGTCAAGATTGGTAAGGTGGTCTTAGATGTCATAGACCAAGAAGAGGAAGGGAAAACCACTGCCTGATAGCCTCAAGGGCAGTTATCGAGTCTGCACATAACGTGGGTGGGAGAGGACTGTTAAACATACTAAAGAACCTGGTAAATGGCCATTAGCTATGCAGTACACATGCTACATGGGGCAGGTAAGAGATGGTGTTACTTGCCAGCAGAAGGCACATTCCTTCTAATTAGCAGATTTAGAGCCTAGAGCCATTCCATTAAAACACAACAGCAGCCTGAAACTCCCATAAAAGCTGGCAGAACAAACAATGAAACACAGACCCCTCTGAATCTGGGATCAAGGAACTAACCAAGGGGGAGGAGGTTTTTGGAGAGAACGGGGAACAGGACAAAGAGGGAAGATAAAAATCATGGCAAAGGACTGCAAGCTGGAGCCCAACTGTTAAACTCACCTGAAGAGCGAGCAATTTCCTGTTGCTAAAGTATAAAATATAAGGGATGTGTGGGGAAAGAGAAGATGGTGATGGCATAGGAAACAAGAAGCTTAGACTGTTGAACCAGAAGGGCAGTGAGTGGGGGACAATCCCAGCTTCAACCAGGAAACAATACGGTTAGTGCAAAAGGTACTGATGATCAGACAGATACCACAATGGTGGACCTGCTCCAAGAGGATCAGTATGGAAGGAGCAACTGAGCCCTAAATTTGGCTACCATGCCCCCCTCCCCCTCCCCCTCCCCCCACACACACACACACACACACACACACACACACACACACACACACACACACACACACACACACACACACACACACACACACACACACACACACACACACACACAAGTAAATGTCATAAGACGACCCAAGAAATGGAAGTGGTGGACCACAATCAGAAATTGGGTCTCGAGATAGAGCTCCAGTAGGTATCGTACACAATATGGTGACAGAAATGCACCACCCACAATTTAAGAGGAGAAAACTGAAAACTGTGTGAGAAGGTCCATGCAGAAGCATACCACATGGCACCCTGGAACTGTCACTTCACAAAAGCCACCAAGTGTTAAATAACTCAGACACAGAAGTCATCCACATGCAGAGCAGGGGTGACCAACAACAGTTTGACGGAGGTCACAAGTCCTTTAATAGTGATGAGGAAAAGGATACTTAACACTGAACCCTATGGAATGCCATCCTCCTCAGCAATGGAGTGTCCTCATCCCAGGACTTATGTCCCTTCTTCTCTTTCATAAGTAGAGGAGGACACACGCTAGATGCCAGAGAGGTAAGGGGGGAGAGAGGGTTCTGCTAGTTCTATAAAGAGAGACCAGGCAACCTTGGGGGATGCTAGAGCTGACGGTTCCATGGCCAATGTGTACCAGCAGACTCTTGGACTGAGAGGAGGCCCTAATGGCAGCAGACACCAGAGAAGAGGCACTTCTCTGGTGGATGAAAGGAGCAACAGTTGGAGGGGAGGAAGATGTAAGTTGAGGGGAGAGGGAGAGAAGAGTGAGGCATCACTGGGATAAGGTGGGGGAAAGGATGTAACAGAGTCAATAGTAGATTTTTGTAGACACAAGGCGAAGCTGATCGTAAACCCCAATATATTCTTTCCTTCTTACAAACCAGCGACAGTTGTGACAATGAATACATGTGGTCAGTAGAACAAAGGCACACCTGGGCATCCTCATTCATTGCATACAGGATTAATACATGTGTACAAATCATAAACACCAAAAACATTTTAGCAGTGGCAGGACATACATCACGTGCACAGTGATAAGCCATAACCTTGACCTTGTCTTGGGGGTATCCACTTCAAAGACCAGAATAAAGTGGTCATTATCAGTGTGGTTGTCCTTAGTGCCTTTCTGAATATGATGAACAAAATGAATGCCTTGCCACTCCAGACTGGCCCATGCTTCACCAGTTTGGAAGATGAGGTCTCTATGAAAAAGACATCCTGAAGCATATTCAAAGGCTAGTGAGGAGTAATGGTTTGCCAAACTTGTCTTTGATAGTTTCTACCAAAATAATGGGTTCATGGTGGGAAGGTGTCCTTGTCAGTCTTGATGCAGACCAGGTAATGGGGAAAAGATTTGACCCCAAGCAAGCGAGTCTGACCCTCCTCCCATGAGGGGATAGTTGTAAGTTGAAAAGTCGTTCCTGACTAAAGGTCCGCCAAAGACGGCCGGTTTTTTAAGTCTGATACGTTTGATACACAAAGTGTAGACCCTAATAACACCAAAACCAATCAGGGGCTCTCCCCTTGTGCACTACTCAGCCACACCAAGGGCCAATGCCATAGGGGCTGCTGCTGGGAGTTCCAATGCTCCAGAATGACAAGCCACTACTCATAGGCATACACAGGGAGGTAGCAGCTCGTGTATCAGAACTGTCATCCCTGTTTTCAGAGGACTCCATCAAAAGAGTACATAACACCCCAAGCACACGAAATGACTACTGTGCTAGTGGTACAGCACAAAAAGGACAATGGCTTCAGGTAAAAAATGGAAGAGGTGGTAAGCCCACATGCCAAAGACTTCATGTATGGTGTTGTTCCACAGCTGGCTCACACCATGGAGACAAAATTTAGAGTAGTTCAATCCCCAAAGAGGGACCAAAAATTCCAAAAAGGGAATTGTAAAGCAAGAGGAATGATAGTGTAAGGGATAGCAACAAAAAAAAGATAGCCAGGCCAATGTAAGCAAGGGAAAGGATTGAGGACAGGGATGGATGAGCACGGGAAAGTTAATGCAGTTTTGAAAAGTAGAAAGGATCCAATTGCTAGCAGCCTCATGTGCACAAAATAATTGTTACCCCCCTTCCACTGGGGAATGGGGATGGAGCAGATATAGAAACATGATTCTGTGATGTTAAAGATAAACAAATCTTCATATGTGAGTATTACTGGATTTGCTCCAAGTACCCACTGGCCAACATGCAAACATGTAGTACTGAGGTCAGACTGGCCATTGTGACAGCTCTATTTCTCATGCAGTGAAGTAGACAACACTACCCAGTGCTGTTGGCACTGTTGCAGTCGCATGTTGTATTGCCATGCTAGGTGACACGACAACTCACCATAGTGCACACAACTACACACTGCTTACTCTAGAGCCCTGCAAATTAATATTAAACCGACTGAGCATATACAAATTAAGAGATGACTCACAATTCAATAATGTGCATATCAGAGAATCAGTTTCATACCTAGCGTGAAATGAAATGACAGTATGGCATTTCTGGCCGGGAGATCGTATGCAGGAGAAATCGGCTGCCTACTGCAAGTCTACATCAGTTGATACTGCTTATTTTTGCATCTAAAGAAATGGTAAAATGGTGATAAGCACAACACAACACCCAACCTCTGAGAGGATAAATTCTCAAATTGGCCAGTAATTGCACCTGGAGCCCCTGCACAGCTGTTGGTCTCTCTATCCGACAGCCACAGTGATGGACAGAGCTGGCGTCCAGCACACTCATTTACTGACAGTCCTGTAAGGCATTGTGTATCGGAAGAGGAAAGCAACATTGGGCATATGAATATAGGGATGACTCACAAGGCATTTCAGTATTGTGCTTACACACAATCAGTTGCATATATGGTGTGCTGTTTGGATGCTCTTGCTGCCATGGTATGCCAAAAGCTTATCCCTCACACCCAGTGACAGGTCCTATAAGTAAACACTAAATCAGAATGCAGGCATTGTGTACTGAAACAGGAAAGTAACATTGAGCATATTTGAATTTATAGACGTCTCACAAGACATTTCAGTATAGTGCATATTACATAATTAATCTCATACCTGGTGTGCTGTGTGGAATCTCCAGCTACCTTTTTTAAGCCAAAAGCTTACCCTTCACGCCCAGTAAGTAAACAAACTTTAAAACAGACAGGAAGACAAGATGTCCAGCGAGTGAGATCACAGGTGTTTTCTTCGTCCACTAAAAGAACTTATTTGAGAGGAAATAGTGTCAAATTTAAATTTCCTTTGTTTTGTATATTTGCTGTAGTGTCCATTCTTGTCACAAAACTGAATATTTGCGTCCCCATAGAGATGATTCTTGAAAAAAAAAAAAAAAAAAACTTTGTGTAATCTGAAGTCACGATAATTGTGACATAATGCGAAATTTTCCATTCCAAAACACAAAAAATTCTATTCAAATTTTCCTGATAGCGGAAAATTCGTTTAAGAAAGGCAGCTACTAGTTTCATCAGTGCCTATTGTTACTATAAAAGTATAATTAAAAGTTTTTTAAATTGTATTTAACTAACACATTTCATATTGTTCACTAGTTAGAGGTGATCTAGGTATAAATTTAAAACCTGACCAAACACTAAAGTAAATTCTCTAAAAGCAAAGTAATTACTAATTCATTCTTCTGTCATTGTATCTCTAAATCATTACAAAAACAACAACAATAGCATGTAAGACCTCCATGTCATTTTTGCATACATATAGCCAATCTCGTGTCCTGGACAAATTTAAAACTTAATTATTCTTTTGAAACTGATCATGAGTGGGAAATGTGGAAGCTGTTATAGCATTGTGAGTAAAGGGATTTGTTGCTAACCTTGTAGGAAATATTTTCACTGGGGGAGGGAGAGGTGGGGGGAGAACAGAAGAGGCTCTCTCCTGGAACTGCAGAGTATGCAGTAGGAACATTTTGGTTGGGGTACAGGAAAGGAAAATCTGTGTCCTTGTGGCACAGTTGAAGGAAGCAAGGAAGGAACTGATAAGGATCAAGAGAGATAGGGAGGAGGAGGGTGGTTGTGAACTGGCAGCTTGTAGGAGGGTAGGAAGAAAGAGAACATGATCTGATGTTTTTGGCGTTGATGATAAAACTGTGTGTCTACCACTGCCAGAGCCTCTGGTAGAACACGGAGCAAGAAATGTGCAGCACACTTCAACTGAGGCCAAGAAGCTTAGAAATATACAAAATGTTAGGAAGAAGAAAGTGCTGCTGCTAGGTATTAGGCATGGGTGAGTTGTAGGCCCCGAGTTACAGGAATGTTTAGGGGCAACATACCAGGCCACCAGTATGTTCCAGCCAAATGCAGGGCTAAGTCATGTGATAGAGGACTTAAGGTCTTTACAAAAGAAGACCATGTAGTGATAGTGGGTGGGGCAGGAAACAGTTTACACAGGGATAGGGCACATGACATAGGTGGTGACCTGGGCAAGATAGCTTCCCTGACTTGTGGCAGTACACTTTGTTGAGCTGTTCCGGTGTCACGATTGGCCAAACCTTGATGGAGATGTGAGGCGAATCAATTTGGGGTTAGGGAAGCCAACTTTGCTCACATGCCCGTCTGGACTATCGACAGATGGGGTTTCACTGGGTGTGGCCTATACCTAAACAGGACTGGCAAAGGAAGATTGGTACAGCTGATTCGTGAAAGTATAGGGGGTGGATCTCGGGCCACACATGGTCAAATACCTGTTGTCATCAGTATGAGAAGTAGGTCTTTTTTAGGATAAATCCAGACAACAGGTTCCCCTGCCTAAAGAGTGTCTCCAGCAGTTTGAATTAACAGGGCTTGATATCACCAAGATATTAATAATTTTGTGTTTGTATGGATCTCCCAGAGATAGTGTGGACACTGTTTTTCAATAAATTAACAGAATTTCTATATAAAGTCTCAAGTACAAAGCTCAGCACAATTCTGTGTGGGGACATTAAAATCAACATGAATATCATAAATGAATCCAGCAGCACCTTCATAAATATACTTCAAAGTTTTGGCCTCTCCCTATTGGTCAATAGTGCAACAAGGGTTGCTACAATGACTTCATCAGTAATTGACCATGTTGCCACAAATATGGGCAGGGAAAAATGTGATGTAGCTGTAAAAGATCTCGGATTATCAGACCATCTCTGTCAAACAACAACAGTAATATGAGACATGAAATCATCCCATAAACTACAAGCCTACAAATGACATCCATTGGAAATGAAAATAAAAGATTTTTCAAAGGAACTAGCAAAAAAAAAAAAAAAAAAAAAAAAAAAAACAAAAAAAAAAAACGCTGGGATGAAGTGTATAGGGAAACCAATGTGAATAAGAATCCACATTATTTAAATTGAACTTTGAAAAGGCATTTCCAAAAGTATGCATGTCTGTATCAACGTCACACAAAAGTAGATGGATAACAGCAGGTACTAAGAAGTCCTCCCAAACAATTAAATACCTCACTTCCATGGAAAAGAGTCACAATGATCCATAGG
>NW_026062832.1:15000-20883 GCF_023897955.1 Schistocerca gregaria | reverse complement strand
CCGTCAATTCAGATTAAGTTTCAGCTTTGCAACCATACTTCCCCCGGAACCCAAAAGCTTTGGTTTCCCGGAGGCTGCCCGCCGAGTCATCGGAGGAACTGCGGCGGATCGCTGGCTGGCATCGTTTATGGTTAGAACTAGGGCGGTATCTGATCGCCTTCGAACCTCTAACTTTCGTTCTTGATTAATGAAAACATACTTGGCAAATGCTTTCGCTTCTGTTCGTCTTGCGACGATCCAAGAATTTCACCTCTAACGTCGCAATACGAATGCCCCCGCCTGTCCCTATTAATCATTACCTCGGGTTCCGAAAACCAACAAAATAGAACCGAGGTCCTATTCCATTATTCCATGCACACAGTATTCAGGCGGGCTTGCCTGCTTTAAGCACTCTAATTTGTTCAAAGTAAACGTGCCGGCCCACCGAGACACTCAACTAAGAGCACCCTGGTAGGATTTCAACGGGGTCCGCCTCGGGACGCGCAAGCACGCCTTCGGCTCGCCCCACCGGCAGGACGTCCCACGATACATGCCAGTTAAACACCGACGGGCGGTGAACCAACAGCGTGGGACACAAATCCAACTACGAGCTTTTTAACCGCAACAACTTTAATATACGCTATTGGAGCTGGAATTACCGCGGCTGCTGGCACCAGACTTGCCCTCCAATAGATACTCGTTAAAGGATTTAAAGTGTACTCATTCCGATTACGGGGCCTCGGATGAGTCCCGTATCGTTATTTTTCGTCACTACCTCCCCGTGCCGGGAGTGGGTAATTTGCGCGCCTGCTGCCTTCCTTGGATGTGGTAGCCGTTTCTCAGGCTCCCTCTCCGGAATCGAACCCTGATTCCCCGTTACCCGTTACAACCATGGTAGGCGCAGAACCTACCATCGACAGTTGATAAGGCAGACATTTGAAAGATGCGTCGCCGGTACGAGGACCGTGCGATCAGCCCAAAGTTATTCAGAGTCACCAAGGCAAACGGACCAGACGAGCCAATCCGATTGGTTTTGATCTAATAAAAGCGTCCCTTCCATCTCTGGTCGGGACTCTGTTTGCATGTATTAGCTCTAGAATTACCACAGTTATCCAAGTAACGTGGGTACGATCTAAGGAACCATAACTGATTTAATGAGCCATTCGCGGTTTCACCTTAATGCGGCTTGTACTGAGACATGCATGGCTTAATCTTTGAGACAAGCATATGACTACTGGCAGGATCAACCAGGGAGCTGCGTCAACGAGAGCTGAGCAGCCGGCCGCCCGGGAGTGTGTCCCGAGGGCCCGCGCGAACACGCAAGCGTCCGCTCAATTATTCTGCAAACAGGAGGAGGCTGAGCTCCCCTGCACGATACACCTCGAAACCCTCTCAGGTCCCGGCGGCGCGCAGCGCCGTCCTAAGTACTTGGTCGGGTTCGAGAGAGGCGCAATCGCCCGGAGATAGGCGAGTAGACGCTTTCAGTGCGAACACCCGTGCTCCCAACTGAGCTTGCCGCTGCCGACAGAGGCCCGGGAGCGTGCTGTCGTGGCATTGCCGGCGGGAAACAACACGCGCCACCTACGGTGACCGGCAGCTCCAACGCCAGCGCCACAGAAGGGCAAAGCCCCACTTGGGTGCAGAAGCGAACTCTCCCAGCACAGCGCACGCGCCAACACGTCCGCAGAGCTGCGATACAAACCACCTGCGAGAACCGCCGGGGGCGACCGAGCAGCAGACGGCGTCGCGACGCCGAGTGCCGGGCGGCGGCGCATCCTCAACGCACACAGTCCGCAATCGGACCAGCACACTGCAGATGTCCACCGCGCTTCGCACCGGGCTCGGCAGAACCCACTTTGGCCGCCTGGCGCCGCGCGCCGGGTGCGCCGGCGCGTAGCTGGGACGCCAGCCGGGCCCGTCGGCCGGCGCTCCTGCCACTGGGCGCCCCCCACCAGCCGGCTGTAGTGCGTGCGCTCACGCAGCGCGCGGCCAGCACGCCGGGCGGCCCCCCCTCACCGGCCGGGGACTGTCCCACCAAGCCACAGCCTCGTATCGCTTCATACCCACATGGCCAACTCAGGTTCGGGGGCATGGCGGGTACCGCCGAAACAACCGGTTCACAGATGTACCGATCGTCGCTATCACCGATGCACCTGCAGCGCGAACAACCGCTCAACAACTGATTTCCAGTTCATTTGCGGATCTTTGGCAGCAAACGTATACGTCAATCTACATTTGCGAAATCTACGATTCTGGCATGCCTGCATGTTATGTGTCACGACACGCTACATCAGCCCACATACACACTACGGCATGTACACGAGAGAACACGTGGAAGATGGTCCGCGCACGTGTGCAATGTCCCTTGCGCGGTCGACTGTCAACCGGCCTCTGTAGCATGTCGCAGATGTGGAACGCGGTCCACCGTGGTATCATGTTGTGTGGGGCAATACGATTAAATAGGAAAACCCTCGTCGCTACATCAACAGACGGCTCACGCTGATTCCCGGCAGAGGGAGGGGGGCCAACATGCAATACTTTCGTCCGTACCTACCACATGTCTGTACGGCGTAAAACAGTGCAATCTCGCTGTAATGGGGAGACGAGACAAGTAGCATCGTGCACAACATATGGCCCTTATGATTCGCCATTGTAGGGCGCAGCCGGTGTACGGTCAAGCATGTGCCACATTATGTCACTCAGTACGTAACGACGGATGATCAGTGTGGGTTACGCGTACATCAGCGGACAGTCCACACAGGCCGTACCACAACGTACACTGACTGCATCGACAACCGAATGCAACTGAACAGCTGCAAGGCTCATTTCACAAACAAACGCCTGACCGACCAGCTTGGAAGGGCAGGAGGGGAGGGCGATAGTCGTTCTGTAGCGTTACACCCTTCCAGTGGTTAGCGGGACTGTGTAGAAAGTACGCAACACTCGAAAGACATTTACGTGAGGGTACGCACCATGGCATCGAGAAATACACATGACACCAGAGGATCCAAGCAGTGAACTATGTTCAGAGGGTTGCTGTTAGGCAAAGCTACATTCCTGTGACGTTACATGTGACAGTTAAGGTGCAGTGTAAGTTAGGTTAAGGTGCAGTGTAAGTTAGGTTAAGGTGCAGTGTAAGTTAGGTTAAGGTGCAGTGTAAGTTAGGTTAAGGTGCAGTGTAAGTTAGGTTAAGGTGCAGTGTAAGTTAGGTTAAGGTGCAGTGTAAGTTAGGTTAAGGTGCAGTGTAAGTTAGGTTAAGGTGCAGTGTAAGTTAGGTTAAGGTGCAGTGTAAGTTAGGTTAAGGTGCAGTGTAACTTAGGTTAAGGTGCAGTGTAACTTAGGTTAAGGTGCAGTGTAACTTAGGTTAAGGTGCAGTGTAACTTAGGTTAAGGTGCAGTGTAACTTAGGTTAAGGTGCAGTGTAACTTAGGTTAAGGTGCAGTGTAACTTAGGTTAAGGTGCAGTGTAACTTAGGTTAAGGTGCAGTGTAACTTAGGTTAAGGTGCAGTGTAACTTAGGTTAAGGTGCAGTGTAACTTAGGTTAAGGTGCAGTGTAACTTAGGTTAAGGTGCAGTGTAACTTAGGTTAAGGTGCAGTGTAACTTAGGTTAAGGTGCAGTGTAACTTAGGTTAAGGTGCAGTGTAACTTAGGTTAAGGTGCAGTGTAACTTAGGTTAAGGTGCAGTGTAACTTAGGTTAAGGTGCAGTGTAACTTAGGTTAAGGTGCAGTGTAACTTAGGTTAAGGTGCAGTGTAACTTAGGTTAAGGTGCAGTGTAACTTAGGTTAAGGTGCAGTGTAACTTAGGTTAAGGTGCAGTGTAACTGAGGTTAAGGTGCAGTGTAACTTAGGTTAAGGTGCAGTGTAACTTAGGTTAAGGTGCAGTGTAACTGAGGTTAAGGTGCAGTGTAACTTAGGTTAAGGTGCAGTGTAACTTAGGTTAAGGTGCAGTGTAACTTAGGTTAAGGTGCAGTGTAACTTAGGTTAAGGTGCAGTGTAACTTAGGTTAAGGTGCAGTGTAACTTAGGTTAAGGTGCAGTGTAACTTAGGTTAAGGTGCAGTGTAACTTAGGTTAAGGTGCAGTGTAACTTAGGTTAAGGTGCAGTGTAACTTAGGTTAAGGTGCAGTGTAACTTAGGTTAAGGTGCAGTGTAACTTAGGTTAAGGTGCAGTGTAACTTAGGTTAAGGTGCAGTGTAACTTAGGTTAAGGTGCAGTGTAACTTAGGTTAAGGTGCAGTGTAACTTAGGTTAAGGTGCAGTGTAACTTAGGTTAAGGTGCAGTGTAACTTAGGTTAAGGTGCAGTGTAACTTAGGTTAAGGTGCAGTGTAACTTAGGTTAAGGTGCAGTGTAACTTAGGTTAAGGTGCAGTGTAAGTTAGGTTAAGGTGCAGTGTAACTTAGGTTAAGGTGCAGTGTAACTTAGGTTAAGGTGCAGTGTAACTTAGGTTAAGGTGCAGTGTAACTTAGGTTAAGGTGCAGTGTAACTTAGGTTAAGGTGCAGTGTAACTTAGGTTAAGGTGCAGTGTAACTTAGGTTAAGGTGCAGTGTAACTTAGGTTAAGGTGCAGTGTAACTTAGGTTAAGGTGCAGTGTAAGTTAGGTTAAGGTGCAGTGTAACTTAGGTTAAGGTGCAGCGTAACTTAGGTTAAGGTGCAGCGTAACTTAGGTTAAGGTGCAGTGTAACTTAGGTTAAGGTGCAGTGTAACTTAGGTTAAGGTGCAGTGTAACTTAGGTTAAGGTGCAGTGTAACTTAGGTTAAGGTGCAGCGTAACTTAGGTTAAGGTGCAGCGTAACTTAGGTTAAGGTGCAGCGTAACTTAGGTTAAGGTGCAGCGTAACTTAGGTTAAGGTGCAGCGTAACTTAGGTTAAGGTGCAGCGTAACTTAGGTTAAGGTGCAGCGTAACTTAGGTTAAGGTGCAGCGTAACTTAGGTTAAGGTGCAGCGTAACTTAGGTTAAGGTGCAGCGTAACTTAGGTTAAGGTGCAGCGTAACTTAGGTTAAGGTGCAGCGTAACTTAGGTTAAGGTGCAGCGTAACTTAGGTTTAGGGGCCAACGTGGGTTAGGTTAGGGGCCAACGTGGGTTAGGTTAGGGGCCAACGTGGGTTAGGTTAGGGGCCAACGTGGGTTAGGTTAGGGGCCAACGTGGGTTAGGTTAGGGGCCAACGTGGGTTAGGTTAGGGGCCAACGTGGGTTAGGTTAGGGGCCAACGTGGGTTAGGTTAGGGGCCAACGTGGGTTAGGTTAGGGGCCAACGTGGGTTAGGTTAGGGGCCAACGTGGGTTAGGTTAGGGGCCAACGTGGGTTAGGTTAGGGGCCAACGTGGGTTAGGTTAGGGGCCAACGTGGGTTAGGTTAGGGGCCAACGTGGGTTAGGTTAGGGGCCAACGTGGGTTAGGTTAGGGGCCAACGTGGGTTAGGTTAGGGGCCAACGTGGGTTACGTTAGGGGCCAACGTGGGTTAGGTTAGGGGCCAACGTGGGTTAGGTTAGGGGCCAACGTGGGTTAGGTTAGGGGCCAACGTGGGTTAGGTTAGGGGCCAACGTGGGTTAGGTTAGGGGCCAACGTGGGTTAGGTTAGGGGCCAACGTGGGTTAGGTTAGGGGCCAACGTGGGTTAGGTTAGGGGCCAACGTGGGTTAGGTTAGGGGCCAACGTGGGTTAGGTTAGGGGCCAACGTGGGTTAGGTTAGGGGCCAACGTGGGTTAGGTTAGGGGCCAACGTGGGTAAGGTTGCCAGAGATGTGTCAAATCAGGATGTACGTTTGGCTGGTGTCAGGTGGTGGGTTGGTTCGATGTCTTTACCAGGGGTGTGGCCAAAGGGTATTTTATTACTTGTACCTTTTGTGTTGTGGCGTGGCGTTGCGTCTTGTGTTGATACTGGGTGGACCACTGTGGGTGTTGCTGGCTGATTTGAG
>NW_026062832.1:2500-10000 GCF_023897955.1 Schistocerca gregaria | reverse complement strand
CGAGGACGTACTTCCGCGTGGATGAGTGTACAATACTTACGACTTTGTTGATAGCATCAGAAGTTGACTTTCGAGCTCGGAATCCGTATTGCGAGTCACTCATTCCACGTAGGACTCTATGACTAGACAGTCTAGAGACCAGCAGCTTCTCAAATGTCTTTCCCAAGACGTCCAGGAGACAAATCGGACGGTAGGATTTGGGCATCATTGGGTCCTTATCAGGAGCCTTTTTAATAATAATAACCTCTGCCGTCTTCCAGCAGGTTGGGAAGACCTGTGTTTCCATACATCTGTTGTATATTTTCGTGAGGCCCGGAGCCAGTTTGTTTGCAATACATTGCAGAACTTCTGCAGGAATTGCATCCGGCCCCGGGGCCTTGCGCTTTGCAAAGGAGCGAATAGCTGCCTTCACTTCCTCGATGGAGTAGGGGTACACCTGTATGTTGTTGTGGTAGTGTAACTGGTCTTGCCGTCTTATTTCCTGCTGCATCTCGGTGTCAGTGTCAGGTCGATCGTCTGGGAGGAGCACCCTCATTAGCTCCTCAGCGGTCTCTGACCAGTCCTGTGTCATTCTGTCTGCGTCGCCGACTCTTACAGTCGAGAGATGCATTGGTGAGTGAATTTTTTCCCTAACTATTTTGTATGGTGTACCCCATGGATCCAGAGTCAGGTGAGACTTTACAAAATCTTCCCAGCTCCGCTGGCGATGTTGTCGGAGAGTCTCCTTAAAGAGCCATTTCCTTCTCCTATACTGGGCAAGATGGTAGTGCCGTTCCTCCTGGGTGAAGGACCTTTGATAGCTGCTTCGTGCTCTTCTCATAGACTGCCTGAGCCGGGTGAGCTCTGGAGTCCATGGAGAAGTCGCTTTTCGTATGAAGCGCCTTCGCGTTGGTATTGCCGCGGCCAAAGCCGCCCTGATTGAGACAATTAAGGCCCCTACGGCCTCCTCCACTTCAAAAGGACCGTCTCCCAGCTCCGGAGGATGAAATTCCGCCTCCAACAGGTCCCAGTCTGCTCTCCCGTAGTCGTACTGCATTGTCCACCCCTCTGGCACATGCTCCACTTGTGATGCTATCGTAAATTCAATAGCGTTATGATCACTGGTGGTAATGTTGTCATTGACCTGCCAATTTTGAATAGTATTCACAATGTTTGTTGTACAGAGCGTGACATCAATAAAGGACGCTGCCCCAGCTCTGCTCCTGTAGGTAGGAGGGTTGCCGGGGAGATTTACAACATTTAAATTATGTTCCATAATTATATCTTCCAGTGCCTGTCCTCTTTGATCTTGAACTTGGCTGTGCCATAGGGGGGATTTTGCGTTACTGTCCATTGCTATTATTATTGCTTTGCCTGCTAGGGCTCGCAATACTGTAGATAACTGCCCAAGATAAATATTGATTGGATCCCTGTATTGACAGTATATATTGATTATATACCAAAATGTATTATAAAAGTTTATCTCCACAACCGTTACATGGGAGGTGCAATACTGTGTCAAGACAGTGGTTTTAATTAACTTGTTGTAAATGACAATTGCTGACATGGGATTTGGACCCATTGATATTACCTGGGCAGTGACGGGAAAGCCTGTGACCTTGCCGGAGGCAGAGCTTGGCTCTTGAATTAGCATAACATCGATGTTCTTTTCTTCCGCTATCTTTCGGAGCTCCTGAGTTACGAGGGAGCTCCTCATAGCATTTATTTGCAGGACTTTTATCTTAGTCCGGATGTCTGGTGTAGAAATGGCTATCAGGCCATACCTGGGCAGGATCAAAACCAATCCTGCCGTGCATCTTGACCATGTTTTTATAGGTCTTGTCAATATCAAACTCCCGACCCCGTCTGATATATAATTTTGACACTAAGTCTTGTAATTTTTCGAAGTCTGTGGGAATATTTAACGCGGCAAGATGAATACAGTCTGCATCCTCCAGTGCCGGGAATGTGACCTTCTCTCCGCGAGGATGCCCGACCCTCACCAGCTGCCTCAGAGCCGCGTTTAGGGCTGTGGGTTCCTCCAGTCTTGACAGTCTTAACGTTTCTTCACAAATGGTGTATGTGTCTCCTGGTGGACACTGAGTGTACATTTTTCCAACTTGAATTGTTTCAACATCCTCTTGCGTCATTTTTGGAGTCTGCTGGTGCTCTGCTGCAGAGACTGGCGTGGCAGCCGACGACGACTCCGCCCCCGAGGACGAGCGGGAACCCCCGCTCCCGGCGGATGAAGCCGCCCCGCCGGTCACCGCCACCTCCCGGAAGCCTAGATGACCCCTCCCTGTGGCCAGGAAACCCCCGACCTGACAGGAGAAATCCGTCGACTCCGGCCGCTCTGTCGGAACAGGAAGTGTGTAGGTCTCTCCCTCCTTGCGCGTGAGAAAGCCCCCACTCTGTGAAGAGGTAGACTCCAAGTTGGTCTGCTCGGTCGCCGGATCTCCTGGAGGACTCCTCCTAATGGCCAGGAAGGACCCAACCTGGCAGGAGAAGTCCCGCATCTCCGGTTGCACGTCTGGAACTAAGACAGAATAGACCTTCCACTCCTCCTCTCGCTCGTCGACCACCGAGGGCAGAGATTCCTGTGATTCCTTAAGCTTCCGCCACCGACCTGCATCTCGCAACTGTTTGCTCGGTGATTTTCGAGTGACTCTATAGCGCGTTGCCATAGTCTGTCCTCTGTATGAGCCGCTGTATCATTATTTTATAGGTTGCACACTCCTTACCGGGAGTGTTGCAGGCGCGTTTCCGGTATTTACAAGGGATGCAGGTGGGCGTTTCTTTGTCGCACTTTGTTTTGTCATGCTTATCGCTTCCACAATTCCCACATACTGGGTTTAGGAAGCTACAGTATTTTGCAACATGTCCGTAATCGTGACATTTGGTACATTTAGCAAGGGCAGTATAGTCCTTGACGGATATTGCATTATAGCCTACGTATAGTCTATTGGTTGTAATGATCTGTTTACGCAATTCCGGTGACACTTCAATGGCATGGTGCACAGTGTTTCTGTCACGAGGACCTGCCTTGAAGCGGACCTTGAATTGTTCTATGAATTCTTCGCGAGTCATTTTGTCCTCAAAATTCTGTGCGTAAACACAGTCAGCCACGTCGTCCTGGGTCATATATGATGGTACATCGTACATCATCATAAGTGGCCTTCGCTTTCTGGGCTTTTCGCATGTAAATGACTCCTGAATTTTAGTATTGTTCATTAGTTTGTCACTGTCCTCAGTAGAGGCCAGTTCGACTATCAATACGTTTTTTGTAGTCCTTATCTGATTTATTTTGATTTTATCTACTCTAGGGTTTATACTCTTTTCAAACTTGGCTTTTGCCGTTTTGACATCGTCCCCTTTCTTAGGCTTTATGAAGACTGTTGGGACAGCTTTCTGTACGTTCTGCTTTATCGTATCTTGCACCGTACGTTTTGTCGTGATTGGTGCTGCCGCAACTGCAGCATAGGACTTCTGGGGCTTTGCCGCCTCTTTTCTAAGGCGGTCATTTTCCGCCTTTATCTCTTCATATTGCCCCTCGAGCTTGGCATGCGCCAGAGCCCAGTTGGCAACTTCCTCTTTGATCACCCTGATTTGATCTGCGGTGATCTTTCCATGTTTAACGCTTCGGTCTAGAAGCCGAAGAAAATGGGCGTGTCGCTCCATGACGGAGACGTTTGATCTTGCATCGAATGGAGCGTCTTGCTCCAATAGCGCCGTATCACTCTCCACGTTTTCTGCCATCATTGATTGAATTGAAGAGTGATAAATTGGAGGCCCGTCTCTTACCCCGGACCGGCCTCTCTGGCATGGGGGGGGGCAAATTGCAGCTCGCTCACCAGTCCCGCCCCTTGACCAAGAGCTTTAAGAGCTGCTGGGTTTAACACGCCGTTTCCAGCGCACTAGTCCCCTTCCACAACCACATCACTGGGGATTTCACCCGTCCCTCCCCGGCAAATGCCCACCGCATTCCGGAGAGGCGGATTCACCTCTCGGCCTTCGCCCCCTACTCGGCCGAGTTCCCACCTAAAGGCCAAGAACCCAGTCCTACCCAGGTGCTGGGTCGGTCCCCCAGACTTTCGGGGAATCTCGTTAATCCATTCATGCGCGTCACTAATTAGATGACGAGGCATTTGGCTACCTTAAGAGAGTCATAGTGTTCACGGCGATGAGCCTTTGCCGGCTCGGGCCGTGATCCCTCCCCAGCGAATGTGGCCGTGGGGTTTGCAGAGCTGAGATGTTGTTTGCCCTGCGAGGGACAGATCTTGTGTCCCTTGCGACGCAGCTTCCCCTGCGCCATGCACCCTTTGCTTTCGCCTTGGGTTGGGGGACCATTTAACGTCGTCCAGGACGTGAGGAACTGCAGCAGCCAGACCGCAGGGCCCCAGGATCGTCGTGAGACTTACCCTCATACCCTCGCCCAGCCGCCGCGCTCAACTCAGGAGAGACAGGTGGTGTGTCTCT
The DNA here is from genome assembly GCF_023897955.1 of Schistocerca gregaria. NCBI lineage: Eukaryota > Metazoa > Arthropoda > Insecta > Orthoptera > Acrididae > Schistocerca > Schistocerca gregaria. The sequence continues at coordinate 5,545 of NW_026062832.1, read as the reverse complement.
CGTTACGCAGCTTCCCCTGCGCCACGCACCCTTTGCTTTCGCTTGGGTTGGGGGCACTTAACGTCTTGCCGCGACGGGAGTTTTACGTCCTACCTTGACACACGACAACCCTCACAAATCCACAGCCCAGAGATGTTGAAGGTGGTAGCTGGGTCTTATATTGTGGAGTTTGACATCATCGAGACGGTGCGGCACTCAAGCCCGAGTTACGTTCCCCAGGGGGGTCTCCACACGTACCGGGGGATCATGACCGACCATGTCTCACCCACCGCTTTTGCTAATTAACGGTGGGCCAGTGCGGACCGTGAGGATTGCACCCAGTTAAGGGCTAGCCGTTTAACGTCATGCATGGACGGCCCATCCCGTGTTAGCTTCGCCCCATCTAAGGGGGTTACTGAGCCAGAGAGCCACGACAAGGCCACGAGATTGGACATTACGGTCCCCGCCCCACTCAGGTTCCTCTGAGCCCCGACGCGTTCGTTGACTTCAGGGAATCAGAGGGTCTCCTGGCGGTTTTAACCCAGTTATGGGAGGCAACACACCTCCCCCAGGTGGCGCTGCGCAGACCGCTTTTCTCTGGAGTAGATAGGGACAGCGGGAATCTCGTTAATCCATTCATGCGCGTCACTAATTAGATGACGAGGCATTTGGCTACCTTAAGAGAGTCATAGTTACTCCCGCCGTTTACCCGCGCTTGCTTGAATTTCTTCACGTTGACATTCAGAGCACTGGGCAGAAATCACATTGCGTCAACACCCGCTAGGGCCATCGCAATGCTTTGTTTTAATTAGACAGTCGGATTCCCCCAGTCCGTGCCAGTTCTGAGTTGATCGTTGAATGGCGGCCGAAGAGAATCCGCGCACCCGCGCGCCCCCGGAGGAGCACGCTAAGGCGGACGCGGCCTCGCAGCAAGGAAGATCCGTGGGAGGCCAAGGCACGGGACCGAGCTCGGATCCTGCACGCAGGTTGAAGCACCGGGGCGCGAACGCCGCGCAGGCGCGCGCATCCTGCACCGCCGGCCAGCACGAGGCCAACCAACGGCGAGAGCAGACCACGCCCGCGCTAAACGCCCGCACTTACCGGCACCCCTACGGCACTCACCTCGCCCAGGCCCGGCACGTTAGCGCTGACCCACTTCCCGACCAAGCCCGACACGCCCCGATCCTCAGAGCCAATCCTTATCCCGAAGTTACGGATCCAATTTGCCGACTTCCCTTACCTACATTATTCTATCGACTAGAGGCTCTTCACCTTGGAGACCTGCTGCGGATATGGGTACGAACCGGCGCGACACCTCCACGTGGCCCTCTCCCGGATTTTCAAGGTCCGAGGGGAAGATCGGGACACCGCCGCAACTGCGGTGCTCTTCGCGTTCCAAACCCTATCTCCCTGCTAGAGGATTCCAGGGAACTCGAACGCTCATGCAGAAAAGAAAACTCTTCCCCGATCTCCCGACGGCGTCTCCGGGTCCTTTTGGGTTACCCCGACGAGCATCTCTAAAAGAGGGGCCCGACTTGTATCGGTTCCGCTGCCGGGTTCCGGAATAGGAACCGGATTCCCTTTCGCCCAACGGGGGCCAGCACAAAGTGCATCATGCTATGACGGCCCCCATCAACATCGGATTTCTCCTAGGGCTTAGGATCGACTGACTCGTGTGCAACGGCTGTTCACACGAAACCCTTCTCCGCGTCAGCCCTCCAGGGCCTCGCTGGAGTATTTGCTACTACCACCAAGATCTGCACCGACGGCGGCTCCAGGCAGGCTCACGCCCAGACCCTTCTGCGCCCACCGCCGCGACCCTCCTACTCGTCAGGGCTTCGCGGCCGGCCGCGAGGACCGGCCATGACTGCCAGACTGACGGCCGAGTATAGGCACGACGCTTCAGCGCCATCCATTTTCAGGGCTAGTTGCTTCGGCAGGTGAGTTGTTACACACTCCTTAGCGGATTCCGACTTCCATGGCCACCGTCCTGCTGTCTTAAGCAACCAACGCCTTTCATGGTTTCCCATGAGCGTCGATTCGGGCGCCTTAACTCGGCGTTTGGTTCATCCCACAGCGCCAGTTCTGCTTACCAAAAGTGGCCCACTTGGCACTCCGATCCGAGTCGTTTGCTCGCGGCTTCAGCATATCAAGCAAGCCGGAGATCTCACCCATTTAAAGTTTGAGAATAGGTTGAGGTCGTTTCGGCCCCAAGGCCTCTAATCATTCGCTTTACCGGATGAGACTCGTACGAGCACCAGCTATCCTGAGGGAAACTTCGGAGGGAACCAGCTACTAGATGGTTCGATTAGTCTTTCGCCCCTATACCCAGCTCCGACGATCGATTTGCACGTCAGAATCGCTACGGACCTCCATCAGGGTTTCCCCTGACTTCGTCCTGGCCAGGCATAGTTCACCATCTTTCGGGTCCCAACGTGTACGCTCTAGGTGCGCCTCACCTCGCAATGAGGACGAGACGCCCCGGGAGTGCGGAGGCCGCCGCCCCGTGAAGGGCGGGGAAGCCCCATCCTCCCTCGGCCCGCGCAAGGCGAGACCTTCACTTTCATTACGCCTTTAGGTTTCGTACAGCCCAATGACTCGCGCACATGTTAGACTCCTTGGTCCGTGTTTCAAGACGGGTCGTGAAATTGTCCAAAGCTGAAGCGCCGCTGACGGGAGCGATTATTCCGCCCGAGAGCATCCCGAGCCAACAGCGGCGCGGGTCCGGGGCCGGGCCAGGTAGGTCCGTCATCCGGGAAGAACCGCGCGCGCTTGCCGGGAGCCCGAGCGCCCAAAGGGGCGAATCGACTCCTCCAGATATACCGCCGAGCAGCCAGCCAGGACACCGGGGCTCTGCCCAACAGACGCGAACCGAGGCCCGCGGAAGGACAGGCTGCGCACCCGGGCCGTAGGCCGGCACCCAGCGGGTCGCGACGTCCTACTAGGGGAGAAGTGCGGCCCACCGCACACCGGAACGGCCCCACCCCGCGGCGAGTGGAAAGGCAACCGGACACGACCCCGCCGCGGATTGCTCCGCGCGGGCGGCCGGCCCCATCTGCCGAGGGC
>NW_026062831.1:42500-45000 GCF_023897955.1 Schistocerca gregaria | reverse complement strand
AACGCCAGACCGACCAGCTTGAGAGGACAGAGACACAAAGAGGGGGACAGAGGGAGGGGGGGGGGGGCGATATAGTCCTATTGCAGTACAATTGACAGTGGATAGCGGGAATATGTGGAAAGTAAGCAACACTCGCAAGACATCTACATGAGGATAACAACGACACCAGAGATTCCGAGCAGTGAACTATGTTAGGCAAAGGGACAACGTGGGTTAGGTTAAGGGACAACGTGGGTTAGGTTAAGGGACAACGTGGGTTAGGTTAAGGGACAACGTGGGTTAGGTTAAGGGACAACGTGGGTTAGGTTAAGGGACAACGTGGGTTAGGTTAAGGGACAACGTGGGTTAGGTTAAGGGACAACGTGGGTTAGGTTAAGGGACAACGTGGGTTAGGTTAAGGGACAACGTGGGTTAGGTTAAGGGACAACGTGGGTTAGGTTAAGGGACAACGTGGGTTAGGTTAAGGGACAACGTGGGTTAGGTTAAGGGACAACGTGGGTTAGGTTAAGGGACAACGTGGGTTAGGTTAAGGGACAACGTGGGTTAGGTTAAGGGACAACGTGGGTTAGGTTAAGGGACAACGTGGGTTAGGTTAAGGGACAACGTGGGTTAGGTTAAGGGACAACGTGGGTTAGGTTAAGGGACAACGTGGGTTAGGTTAAGGGACAACGTGGGTTAGGTTAAGGGACAACGTGGGTTAGGTTAAGGGACAACGTGGGTTAGGTTAAGGGACAACGTGGGTTAGGTTAAGGGACAACGTGGGTTAGGTTAAGGGACAACGTGGGTTAGGTTAAGGGACAACGTGGGTTAGGTTAAGGGACAACGTGGGTTAGGTTAAGGGACAACGTGGGTTAGGTTAAGGGACAACGTGGGTTAGGTTAAGGGACAACGTGGGTTAGGTTAAGGGACAACGTGGGTTAGGTTAAGGGACAACGTGGGTTAGGTTAAGGGACAACGTGGGTTAGGTTAAGGGACAACGTGGGTTAGGTTAAGGGACAACGTGGGTTAGGTTAAGGGACAACGTGGGTTAGGTTAAGGGACAACGTGGGTTAGGTTAAGGGACAACGTGGGTTAGGTTAAGGGACAACGTGGGTTAGGTTAAGGGACAACGTGGGTTAGGTTAAGGGACAACGTGGGTTAGGTTAAGGGACAACGTGGGTTAGGTTAAGGGACAACGTGGGTTAGGTTAAGGGACAACGTGGGTTAGGTTAAGGGACAACGTGGGTTAGGTTAAGGGACAACGTGGGTTAGGTTAAGGGACAACGTGGGTTAGGTTAAGGGACAACGTGGGTTAGGTTAAGGGACAACGTGGGTTAGGTTAAGGGACAACTTGAGTTAGGTTAAGGGACAACTTGAGTTAGGTTAAGGGACAACTTGAGTTAGGTTAAGGGACAACTTGAGTTAGGTTAAGGGACAACTTGAGTTAGGTTAAGGGACAACTTGAGTTAGGTTAAGGGACAACTTGAGTTAGGTTAAGGGACAACTTGAGTTAGGTTAAGGGACAACTTGAGTTAGGTTAAGGGACAACTTGAGTTAGGTTAAGGGACAACTTGAGTTAGGTTAAGGGACAACTTGAGTTAGGTTAAGGGACAACTTGAGTTAGGTTAAGGGACAACTTGAGTTAGGTTAAGGGACAACTTGAGTTAGGTTAAGGGACAACTTGAGTTAGGTTAAGGGACAACTTGAGTTAGGTTAAGGGACAACTTGAGTTAGGTTAAGGGACAACTTGAGTTAGGTTAAGGGACAACTTGAGTTAGGTTAAGGGACAACTTGAGTTAGGTTAAGGGACAACTTGAGTTAGGTTAAGGGACAACTTGAGTTAGGTTAAGGGACAACTTGAGTTAGGTTAAGGGACAACTTGAGTTAGGTTAAGGGACAACTTGAGTTAGGTTAAGGGACAACTTGAGTTAGGTTAAGGGACAACTTGAGTTAGGTTAAGGGATAATGTGGTACAACCACAGTTAGGTTAAGGGATAATGTGGTACAACCACAGTTAGGTTAAGGGATAATGTGGTACAACCACAGTTAGGTTAAGGGATAATGTGGTACAACCACAGTTAGGTTAAGGGATAATGTGGTACAACCACAGTTAGGTTAAGGGATAATGTGGTACAACCACAGTTAGGTTAAGGGATAATGTGGTACAACCACAGTTAGGTTAAGGGATAATGTGGTACAACCACAGTTAGGTTAAGGGATAATGTGGTACAACCACAGTTAGGTTAAGGGATAATGTGGTACAACCACAGTTAGGTTAAGGGATAATGTGGTACAACCACAGTTAGGTTAAGGGATAATGTGGTACAACCACAGTTAGGTTAAGGGATAATGTGGTACAACCACAGTTAGGTTAAGGGATAATGTGGTACAACCACAGTTAGGTTAAGGGATAATGTGGTACAACCACAGTTAGGTTAAGGGATAATGTGGTACAACCACAGTTAGGTTAAGGGATAATGTGGTACAACCACAGTTAGGTTAAGGGATAATGTGGTACAAC